>NC_143069.1:23168484-23320000 GCF_052426305.1 Pelodiscus sinensis | reverse complement strand
CGCTAAAGCGAGGCAGTAGATATCCTCCTTGGTCTGGAACCCTGCAACGGGGATGAGGTAAAACACGAAGATTAGCCTCACCGAGCGCATCCGCAGTGGATGCTCAACAGTGTCTCCGCTAATATTTTTCGGTTCAAGGTACTAGGTACAAGGGGAGGGAGCAAACAAATGTCCAAAACCAGACAAGTTTATTTTAGGCTATAAATATTGGGGTGCCTGGCCTTACCCCCTTTGCATGGCCGAAGGGACAACAGAGACTTACTGACTGAATTGCTCCTCGTCCTGGGGCACTCATGAGTTGGTGCACGTGTAACCGCAAATCCAGGGCACTAGATCTGTGACTACACGGCTATAAACATGGCGAAGTGCCTCTGTCACCAGACGGTGCCTGTGGTCGGTCTTTGTGCATAACAACGAGATCTGCAGCAGGAGCAGGCTGCGTTACCTGCACTGATCACTGATCACACCGGAGCTCCAAGAACAGAAGCACTGAGCCACGCTGCTGAGGCAACCACATCACAGCTCTTAACACCAGGAGCCCGTAAGTACTCCTGTAGACCCTGCTTTCGCTGGCATTAAGCCAAACAGCGTCCACAAAGCCCCCTGGCACTCCTGCACCCTGCTGTGCAATGCAGAGGGAGAGATGGAGAAGAGAAAGGCCCACGTGTTCCTTTGCCCTGGCCCAGGCTAGCCTATGCCACTTCCCATGGTTCTGTGGGCCAGACTTGCAGGGCGGGGAAAAGAGATGTAGAGGTCATGGTGGGTAATCAGCAGAACATGAGCTCCCATTCTGGCGTTGGGGCTTAAAAAGCTATTGTAATTCTGGGATGTATAAACAGGAAACGCTTGAGCAGGAGTAAAGAGGCTGTCTCGCTTCTGTGATGGATGGGAGGCCCACTGTTCTTTTCTGAACATCCCAGTATTCAGTGACTAAAGGGTTAAACCTAGCTAGCTAGAAAGTGTTGGCAGGGAGTTCAGATCTGCATTAAAAGGGAATCTGTCTGCTGTTTTTCTTTGTGAGTTTAATCCTGGAGCTGCGGAAGGGGATGAGGGGGGGGGGGATGAATTGAACTGGGCAGGGACATCATGCCTAAAAAAAAGAATACCTGGGCCTAGAATTGGACTGGACCTTGGAAGTGTGGATCCTTGAGTAGATAGAGAATGTTTATTTAGATGCGATCAGGTTATTTTTTTGTTTTGTTGTTTGGTTAAACTCCTCTGTGCTAAATCCATATCCCCTTCTCTCCCCACTATAACTTTAAACTGAATCCCAGGGATGCAATTGTCTGTGTTTTAATCTGTTCTTTTCTCAGTTGCGCTATAACTCCTAGCAGCCAAGTCAGCTTTACAAATGAATACCTTTTTGTTTTCTTAATATAATCACCTATTTTAAGGCTATGATCTGATTTTGTATCCTGGAAAGTAATAGGAGGTCTGTGTATACCTGCCTAAGACTAAGAGGACAGCTATCAGAAATTACAGTTTGTTTTCATTTTTCTTTTTTTCTTTCCAAGTGCTAAATAAAGGGGAATAATGACATCTCTGGATCTGCTGGCAATGCTCCTCCTAATGCCCCCTAATATGCCATTAGCCTTCTTGGCTACAAGGGCACACTGTTGACTCATATCCAGCTTCTCATCCACTGTAACCCCCAGGTCCTTTTCTGCAGAACTACTACTTAGCTGGTTGGTCCCAGGCCTGTAACAATGCTCGGGATTCTTCTGTCCCAAGTGCAGGACTCCGCACTTGTCCTTGTTGAACCTCATCAGATTTCTTTTGGCTCTTGTGTAAAAGAGTTTGGGGTACCCTTCTGGAATACGTTCCCAAGTGACTTCTTCCTGCGTTCAAGAAGAAAAAGTTTTTTTCCACTTGGGTAGAGGCAGCAACCCTCCTAAGCTCAGGGAATCTGTGACCTTGGGGAGTTTTGAAGCAGAAGCCCATAGAGCCACGGTATTTTAAGGTCTCTTTTGGGCCCACACCTTCTGCACTCCAAGTGCCAGAGTGGGGAACCGACTTAGCCTCTTTATTCGGCACTTGAACTTCTGCTGCTGGAGTTCTGTGCCCAGCTCTGGTGACCAGAATTCCAGATGGATGTTGATAAATTGGAGAGGGGTCATGTCAAGGCTGTTTCCCACTCTGGCACTCCAAGTGTAGAAGGTGGGGGCCCACAAGAGACTTTAAAATACCCTGCCACTGGAGGCTTGTGTTGGTGTTGCTGCCATCATCCAAATGCACAAACCCCTTTGAGAACCAGACAGGCGCATTTCAGAATTCCCTCCTGTGGGGTACCTTCCTTGTCCTTGACACTCCCTCCAGAGAGAGCTTGAAAACCTGTAATTTCTCCTAGAAGTATGGCTTGCTGTCTTAGGCACGTGCATACAGAACCTTCCGCCCTCTAGGATGCAGGAATCAGATCATGGTTTTAAAAATGTGACGTCTATTAACAAAACAAATACACTTGGTGAAACATTACTTAGAATCATAGAACCATAGAGCTGGAAGAGACCTCAGGAGTCATCAAGTCCAGCCCCTGCCCAAGGCAGGACCTATCCCAACTAAATCAACCCATCCAGGGCTTTGTCAAGCCAAGACTTAAAAACCTCTAGGGATGCAGATTCCACCACCTCCCTAGGGAACCCATCTCAGTGTTTCCCTACCCTCCTAGTGAAATAGTTTTTCCTAATATCCAACCTAGACCTTCCCCATTGTAACTTGAGACCATTTCTCCTTGTTCTGCCATCCGTCACTACTGTGAACAGCCTCTCTCCATCCTCTTTGGAACCTCCCTTCAGGAAGTTGAAGGCTGCTATCAAATCCCCCCTCGCTCTTCTCTTCTGCAGACTAAACAAACCCAAATCCCTCAGTCTCTCCTCATAGGTCATGCGCTCCAGCCCCCTAATCATTTTGGTCGCCCTCCGCTGGACCCTCTCCAATGTGTCCACATCCTTTCTATAGTGGGGGCCCCAGAACTGGACACAATACGCCAGATGTGGCCTCACCAGAGCCGAATGAAGGGGAATAATCACTTCTCTGGATCTGCTGGCAATGCTCCTCCTAATGCACCCTAATATGCCATTAGGTTTCTTGGCTACAAGGGCACACTGTTGACTCATATCCAGCTTCTCATCCACTGTAACCCCCAGGTCCTTTTCTGCTGAACTGCTGCTTAGCCAGTCGGTCCCCAGCCTGTAACTATGCTCGGGATTCTTCCATCCCAAGTGCGGGACTCTGCACTTGTCCTTGTTGAACCTCATCAGATTTCTTTTGGCCCAATCCTCTAATCTGTCTAGGTCACTCTGGACCCTATCCCTGCCCTCCAGCATATCTACTGCCCTCCAGCGTATCTACTTGGTTGCTAGGTGTTACAAAGAAACTGAAAAAAGAAAGATTAAAACACAGAAAATCGCTTCCCTGGGATTCAGTTTGAAGAGTTCCAGGGTAAAGGGGGATAGTTACATGTGCTTAGCAAAAAGAAGTCCAACAAACTAAAAAAATAAAGAAAATAACCTAGTAGCGTCTGACTAAAAATTCCCTGTTCTACTCACATCTCTCTTGTTCCAAGATTTAGTCTTTCCCTAGCCAAGAAAGTCGCTGGATTCTGCTTGCCCAGGTTCCTGGCTTAATTCACATCTTCCAGGCATGATCACACAACAGGCACATCACTGCTTCCAATTCAAAACCCCAAATTCTGTTTCCATTTTCTTTCCTGGCCTCCTGTCAACTCGCTTCCTGCTTCTCTAGCATTCCTGGAGACTTTCTAGGACCTTTTGTCTATGGTTTCAACCTTTCCAGGCAAGACAGTTAGGGTTAAGTCCCAAGACTTTCAGGCAACCGTCTGCTTTTGACACGACCTGCCTGTTTCTCTTCAGCTAACTCTTGCTTACTTTGGTTCAGGCCTTAGGCCTTACACCAGGCCCATGCTTCAGGCCCATCCTTTCTAGTACAGGATGTAGCCTGGTAACAAAGCCCTGACTGTGGTATCAGGAAACCTGGGTTCTATTCCTGCCTCTCCCACAGGTTGGAGAGGTTATTCCCTGTCTGTAAAATAAGACTAATGATACTAACCTTCACTTTTTAGACCTACACACAGCAACTAGGGATTTTTATTAACTACTCAAATATCGGTGAGCCTGGCTCGCTAGATGAACCATCCGGTTCCTCTTGGAATCATGTTAAATGCTTGATCCCCATGACCAAAGTCTCAGATACTGGGAGAAGTGACACGGGGGAATAAAAGCTGCTGTCTGAGGTAAACTACCTGGCAGGAATCCCCTGGAATGGGAGCCATCGCTACCAGGAGCCCAGGAATAACAAGACTCCAAAAGTCCAGCTGCCAGGCAGTTTGACCATCTCCTTCAGGCCAGTGGCCCAGAATTCCAGGACATCTTTGGGCCTGGGTTTAAAAAGAGGCAGTACCGTGTGCTCAGCCCCTTTTTATCCATCCCCTTTCCCTCCATTGGCACGCAACCCTCAAATGGCCAAAGGTTTCCCTTTCCCTCCCTCCTTGGTTAAACAAGCTGGTTAAACAGCTCGAGGTGATGGAGTGATAAGCACCCACTGACAGAGTCGCTCGGGTTGCAGGGCCAGCGTAAGTCCGCTTTTAAAACTGCCGGCCATAGCTGCAGCTACGGGAGGGGACTCTAGCAAGGGCCTGGAACAAGGAACAGGGCTCCACTCCTGCATGGGATTCGGGCTTCCCCCAGGCAGATGCTCTGTTGCTGCTTTCCTGTCTCTCCCTTCTCCAGGTGGAAGGGGACGGTTAGCCAGTGTTCCCTGCAAGCTGAGCTCTTGGGCGGCCAGCCAGGAGACATTCAAATGCTGCCCAGTTTGCTAGCCGGTAGCATGTGTTTCTAGTGGTGGTGCATGTGGTGTACTGGGTGTAGACATAGATCTTGTTGTTATAGTAACTGCGTTAGGTCACTGGGGGTCAGCCCAGCTGGTTTGGGTTTTTTCTAGCTAGCTCCGTGCTATGCAATAAAATGGACACTTGCAACTACTCAAGCTCTCTGTATTTCCACTGATTTCTTCCCATGCTGTGAAACTCCACGTGACGTAACAGTGCACATCCGTGCATGCCTTGGTGCACATAACAAAATGTATTCCGCACAGGAGTGGGGGAAAAAGTAGAGGCATTATTGCTGCTAGCTCCTTACTGAAACTCAGTGAAAGGCAGGGGAAATGAGAGATCAAGATCCTGAGACTGACAGTCCCCAGGAACAACGGGGAGAGGCTAAAGTCCCAGTTCAGCCTGACTGGCAGAGCAGGGAGCCAGGAGGGAGCCAGGGTCGGCAGAGTGGGACTGAGCTAAGGAGAGAGCAGGGGCCCGCACTGAGCTGGGGAGCAGGGCTGGCCTCGGGGAGGGAGAAGGGGAGGCCGGGGTCAGGATCGGGGGCAGTGCGACTGGCCTCAGGGAGGAAGGAGGTCAGAGGCAGCATGACTGGCCTCGGGGAGGGAGAAGGGGAGGCCGGGGTCAGGATCGGGGGCAGTGCGACTGGCCTCAGGGAGGAAGGGGGGGGTCAGAGGCAGCATGACTGGCCTCGGGGAGGGAGAAGGGGGGGCCAGGGTCAGGATCTGGCCCCTCCCCCCCAGAGCTGCTTCCCATCCCCTCTTCCTTCCAGCCAGTTCCTGCCCCCCCCCCCCCCAGCCAGTCCCTCTTCCTCCCTCCCCCCTGCCCAGGATCAAGTGTGTCCGTTTTTTGGGGGGAGGGTCTACCTCGCAACCCTACGAGTCAGACCCAGCGCAGGCACCAAGTGATGGGGACTGCTGAAACTTTGGGAACCTGAGACTGCGGGGTGGGGGGTTTGTGGCCCAAAAGGGGGCTGAGAAACCTAAGACAGACAGAGTAGGGGGAGCACCAGAAGGGTGACACAGTCAGGGCGACCCTAGAACTCTGTTACAGACCAGCTGGCGGCTGCTGGAAGAGGAGGGAAAAATAGGGGTTAAGGGTCAGAGAGGAAAGGGCTTGTGCTGAAGGGAGGGGGGCAGGTCAGGAGATGAAAGGGGAAGGCACCAAGGGACAGGGTGTAGGAGAGAGACAAATGCCCAGGGGCCAAGTGGAGACAATGAGGAAAAGGGCAGGAGGGGAGGTGTCAGTGGGGGGGGGGGACAGGATGATGCTAGGAGAGGAGAGGGGAAGGGCTTTGGGGGCTAGAGGGGAGAAGGGGAGGTGCTGGGAGAAGGCTTGAAAGAAGGGGTGGGCATGAGGAAGGCGGAGATGGAGCAAGGCACGTGTAAAGGCACAGGGGCATGAGGGGAACGGGGGCAGAGGGTGGTGAGGGAGTGGGCAAAGTGGGTAGGGGCAGTGAGGGAAGGGGGAGGCACCAAGAGGGTGCAAGGGTAAGGGAAGGTGCAGGTGCCAGAGGAGTCCGGGGGGTGAAGCAGAAGGGCAGACACCTGCAGGGGAGGGACCAGCACCAGAGGAGAGACGCAGGGCAGGTGTGCAGAGGGGGGTGTTAGGAAAGGGGATGAGGAGGGGTAGCTCACATGGTCAGAGTGGGGCTACTGGAGGAGTGGGCACAGGGGGGGAGAGAAAGGCTGCTGGAGGGGGCAGGTCTCGGGAAGGCCGAGGGCAGTGAGAAGGGCAGGAGTCAGGACAGCCGAGGTGGGTGAGGGGTTGGGGGGGCAGTAGGCACCAGGGGAGCTGATGGAGGAAGGGAAGGAGACAGGGCAGCAGAGGGGACAGGTAAGTGGTTCATAAGATATTTATGAATAACTTGGGTGCCACACTGACACATCCAAACAAGCCACAAACTCAGTACTGGTGCACAACACAAAATGTATTGTGCTCATGGGAGGAAACTCTTAGAGGGAACACTTCCCCCAGCCTCCCCACCCCCCGAGTTAATGTCACACACATTGGGTTAATGCAATTGCAGGATCGTTGCATGAGGGGGGTTTGGTGAGGGCCAAACTAATCCCTATTGGTAAGTGGATGGTGGGAAAAGTCCTTGGGGGGGGGGGAGGTCACATGACACCTTTTATTTCTGGTCATGTGTCCATATTGCCCTGAAAGTGTTACCTCCAGAGGCTTGGTAATGGGGGTCAGGGGGCGTGGCTAATGGGGGTCAGGGGGCGTGGCTAACGGGGGTCAGGGGCGTGCCTAATGGGAGTCAGGGGGTGTGGCTAATGGGGGTCAAAGAGTACATTTAAAAACATTCTTTGGGTGCACACCCTAATGAAATGTGCTGTGCACGCCAATGGGCAGAGAGCAGATCCAGTCCTGGGAGCAGGGCTGCAGCCACAGAGTTATAGACGCCGCCCAGAGAGCAGATCCGCAAGCTGGGAGCAGGCCTGCAGCTGTAACCCACACACCTGATGTGGGTCACTATCCTATGGAGTGGCACTGAGACCACGTCCAGCAAGCAATTATTACAAGGGAGCTCTTCAGCCTACGCTGAGAGGCAACTGACTTATAACTCAAGCTGTAGCAGCTCCTGCCCTAAGCTCCAACAGTCCCAGGTTCTAATCCACCTGGTGGCAGTTGCACAGCCATGGAAGCAGAGGGGCCAGGGAACTCTCTGTACAGGACCCCCCCCCCCCCCCCACACACACACACACCCTTGCTTCCTGGAATCAGCCACCTAGGTGAATAAAGCTGGAAACCCCCATGCCTATAGCTGTGCGCCTTTGCTTTCAATTGCTACAGCCATTCTAAAGTGCCCAGATCTCACAACTAAAAAGAAGACGTCCCAATGAGCTGCTAAGCTGTGCTGCCTGCCTCGGACAAGTAGCTCCAAGAAGAGTGAGTGCTGTAACTCTGGAGCCTAATGATGGTGGTGTCCTCCAGCCATTTTCAGATTAGTACAGCTGCCTCCCTGTGAACCAGGTGCCAGCTGGCCATGGGGTCCCATAGACCTGGCTTGTGCAGCCTAACCTGATAACCAAGCAGCCCATCCATTATTAGCCAGCCGATTACCTTGGGCATGGGAGACCATCGCACTCGTAATTCCTGGGGCCTTCACGCACTGACAGGGTTTGACTCGATCGGCCAGCTAGGGAGAAAGAAATAAACAGAAGGCAGAGGAGTCACCAAGAGATCAGAAGACCAGCATGATGCCTTATAGGCCGTTCAGCTGTGAAGAGTCACCAAGACAGGGCAGGTGATGCTAACCTGAGTTAGTCCATTAGCTGCGGCTAGGCTGGGCCATGAGAGGAGAGACAGGCAGTAAAACTGCAGCTGTCAGACCATAAGGAGGACACGGAGGTTTCGAAACCAGCTCAGAGAACAGGGCTGGGTAAGATGCAACCCACCTAACACTGTGATCTGGCCACTTTGTGTTTAGATCCTGCTGCCCATGCCGCCGAATTCTAAGTGGGGACTCAGGCAGCAGGATCCGATTTTAAATGATTCACGGCTCATGGTTACTGCAGGGGCGGGAGCCACGAGCCCTTTAAAAAGCTGTAGCAACACTGGACAGCTGCCAGTAGTGGCAAATCTGTGAGCTCTTTTCTGTGCTTTTAATTGAAAGCCTCAGCCGCGGAGAACTCTGAGGGTGGGCTAGTCCACAACACCGCCCCTTCTGCCTCAGGCTCCGCCCCTTCTGTGGGTGGAGCCGGCCTATGACCCCATACCAAAATCCATTAAGTGGCCCCCTTCTGAAAATTATCACCCACCCCTGTCACAGAATCATAGAAAAGTCTGAGTGGAAGGGACCATGATAGGTCCAGTGTTTCGCAAACTTTTTTTATAATGTACCCCCTTTAAAAAAAAATTTGTAAGTACCCCCAGTACCTACAGTTTTCAGACACACACAATTTTTTTCTACCGTTGCAACACATTTGTTTAAACAACTGCATCGTAGCCGGGCGGGCGATGGCATTTTTGGGTGTAAAAGGTACAAAAAGAATAAAGCGCTGTCAAACTGAAAACTAAAATTCAGTTTTCTCCAAATTTCAGTTGTGTTGACGTGTCCCCCAGACATCTCTTGAGTACCTTTAAGGGGACTCGTACCACTGGTCGAGAAGCACTGATCTAGTCCACCCCTGCACCGAGACAGGACCAAGCATGTTTGTCTCACCTCTTGGCTCCTAGGACACGGCTTGAACTAACGCACTTGGAAAGACATTATCGTATATACGCCCAAAGTGCTTCGTCTCAGTGTATTACCATAAAATCTAACTGACCAAACTCTGACCTTTCATTTCCCTGTCACTTGGCCAGCCACAGCCTCACACGCCTTCGGCATCGATCTCAAAGCCTTCGTCACGCTTTTACACACCTGTGCTGACACGCTTGTGAGCCAGGCACACTTGTGCGACACGTCCCAAAGCACTTGCTCCAGGGCATTACATCGCACTTGCCTGCCTTTGATGGACAGGGAAAGGGAGACCTGAAAGGCCTCTCCAAGGTCACCAGTGCGAGAGTGAGCGCAGAATTGAGGAGCAAGGGTCTAACACACAACTCTGTGCCTTAGTCACTAGGTGGCATTAGATTAGAACCCGGGAGTTCTTACACCCAACCCCCTGCCCCATCCACTAGGCCATGCAGCTGGCCTCCCGCCTCTCCCCCAGGGCTTGGAGACAGACGGGAGGCTGGAGCCAGCCTGCGCAGAAGGGGCTATAACGCTTACAGCACGTTCATGACACTGCCCCTGCGCAGCCCCTCTCAGATCCACACTCGGAACCCACAAGAAACACCCCAAGAGCGGAGATGAAACCGCCACTCACCTGCAGCCCAGCTTCCAGGAAGGGCAAAGCAAAAGCGGAGCTCGCGGATTCCAGCCCAGCCTGGCACCTGCTTCCTGAACTTTGGCCCCTTTCCTCCAAGATAGCAGGAGGCTGCTCTGGGCCTTTTGTGCCCACGACGGGGAAGAAAAGCAAACTCAGCTGTTGGTTCCATCTTGCGGGCAGAGCCCCGGCAGACAGTGGCAGGCAGGGGTATCGACTGACCCTCCAACCCAGGATATTCCCCCATCTCCCTGCACGATCCTTGTTTCTCAACCCGCCGGTCCGAGAAATTGTCAGAGCAGGTTGATCCCGACCTTGCCAAGGGCTTAGGTTACATCACAAGGCTTTGCCGCCACAGCTGGCTTGGCTTGGGTGTGTGGCAAAAGCCCCCCCCCCCCCCCCCGCTGGCACAGCAACTCTGCCGAAAAGCATCTGCTGGCTTTAAGCTCCCTGCGAGCTGTTCTCATCGCTCAGCCATCACCACCACTGCCCTGCCTCTGTCCTGCTCCTCATCCCCGCCCCCACTCCTATCCCCTGCTCTCCTCCATCTCCTCCCCCTTCCCTTCTCCTGCCCCTCCCCATTTCCACCTGCCCTGCCCATCCCCGTCCTCTCCCTCCCCCCGTCTGTCCCCCTCTTATGTGAGGGCTTTTCTGGAAACGCCCCCCCCCCAAGCCAGGGAGATCTCCCCTCCGGGAACAATTCAGCCCCCCATCTCGCTCCCTCCACTCCACAGTATTTCCTCCATTCCCCACAGTTGAAAATTGAGCTCCCCCATCCCCTCAGGTGACAGTCGGGCTCCCCCATACGCAGCTGCCTAGGTAGGCACCTCCGCAGCCAGAGCCTGCCCCTGGCGCCCACGTCCCCTCCCCGACTGCCTGTCCCAGGCGACCACCTGAACCTGCGTCCCCCATTCCCTCAGATCACAGCTCCCTCCCTGACCCTGCACCCCCCGACACCCCTCCCCCAGGCCAGACTCCTCTCTGGCACCCGCACCCCCTCCCCCAAACCCTCTGCTCCCCCTTCACCCAGGTCACAGCTCCCTCCCTGACCCTGCACCCCCCCGACACCCCTCCCCCAGGCCAGACTCCTCTCTGGCACCCGCACCCCCTCCCCCAAACCTTCTGCTCCCCCTTCACCCAGGTCACAGCTCCCTCCCTGACCCTGCACCCCCCCGACACCCCTCCCCCAGGCCTGACTCCTCTCTGGCACCCGCACCCCCTCCCCCAAACCTTCTGCTCCCCCTTCACCCAGGTCACAGCTCCCTCCCTGACCCTGCACCCCTCTAGAGCCCCTCCCCCAGGCCAGGGTCCTCTCCTGCGCCCATACCCCCTCCTGGACCCTGCACCCCTATCCACCGCCCCAGATCATACCCCCCCCCCCTGCACCCAGGCTCCACCCCTAAGCTCCCTTCTGCACCCAACCACCCCGTCCCAGACCCCAAAGCCCTCGGTAGAAATGTGGCCCTTGATCAGTTGCCAAAATGGCCCCCCCATTACAAATTATTGACCAAGCCTGATCCAAATGTTTTTTGAAACATTGTTTAATGAGAATGTAAATACAATTCAATACAATTGGGAGGGTTGGGGGGAGGGGGACGCAGCTGCTGGCTCCTCAGCTCTTGCTGCTCTCACTGGGTGTCTTCCTGCTGCAAGGGAAGCAGAATCCGTCACATTCATCCCTGGGGACTCAGGGGAACTGGCCCCCCCAGCATTTCCACCCTCCTCCCCCTGCTCTCTGGTCACCCCCGTCAGGCCCGCAGGGTGAGCTCCTGACCCCCCCCCCCCCGAGCTCCTGACACCTCGGCCCCCTCCCGCCTCCTAGGACAGTTTCTGTGTTCAGAGCCTCCCCCACCCCCAGGGATGCTCGCAGGGGCAGGAGGGATTCTGCCAGCAGGGACGTGGGGTGGGGGCAGCCTGAGGAAAGGGGCGGGGGACTCCCTGAGGGGATGGGAAGGAGACCCTGGCCCTGCCCCACTCTCCTGATCTGCTCCGGCTGCTCACCATGTATTCCAGGAGCTGATGGGCCTGCCCATGCAGGGCGTGGGCCAGGACCAGCCCGGCCTGGCTGGGGCGCCGCAGGGGGGAGCGGGCAGCGAGCAGAGCCTTGTCCAAAAAGCAGTTCTCCTGCTCTAGTGTGAAGAGCTGCCCAAAGACCTGGAATCAAGAGCACAGGAGGTTTCAGCTGACGGCCCAGAGCCCGGCCCCAACTCCTGGGGCTAAAACAGCTTCCTCCTCCCCCAAACTCCCTTCCAGACCCTGCACCCAGACGCTCTCCTCACCCGGCACCCCAACCCCTGCCCCAGGTCACAGCTTCCTCCTGCCCCCAAGACCCTCCTATCCCCACGAGGGCCCCAGCCAGCCCCACCCCCGAGCCCTGCCCTGCCCTGGCAGCGCGTCCTTACCTCTCCCACCCTCACGCTGTTGCTGTGAGCCAGGACCCATCTTTCTTTGTAGTAGTGTCTGCACCACAGGTCCTCTGCCTGGTGGATGTTGAGGCCTGCAAGAGACACAACAGGGTCATTCTGCTGGCAGGTCTGAGCCCTTCCCCTCCCACGGGTCCCTGCAGGCATCCCTGGGCAAATGGAGGGGCACAGGGGGCAGAAGGGGAACACAGAGGGACGCATCCCCCCTTGGGCCAGTCTGGGGGAAAAGGGCTGGGTCCCCTCCTCCCGCCGCCGGCACCCTCAGGGTGTCCCTGGGGCCCAGGTCCCGGCTGGGTTCCTTACCCCTGTGGTGCAGGAGGAGTTGATACAGGCTGTGCACCCCCTCCCGGGCCAGCCGGCTGACGTCTTCGGATGGGTCCGAAATAAAAAGGCCCAGCTGGGCCACGTGGTGACCCATCCTCGGCCAGTCGGCGGAGTTCTGAGGGGAGAGAAGAGGGGGGGTCCCTCAGCATCCTGGGGCTGCACGTCCCATGCAAACGGCCGCCGAGGCGGGTCTGAGCTCGGGGGACGGACAGAGACACCTCCCGGGGTGGGGGCGGGGCCGGCCTTGCGAGGAGACAACCCTGAGCAATGGCCCCGACTGAAGGGTCACTCCGGGGGTGGAACAAGGGGATCCACTGACGGCCACTCCCCAGTCTGGGGCCCAGTCCCTCAAGAGCCCCCCTGAAGGGCCCAGGGTCGCCCCTCCCCGGGGAAAGGAGAACGCGGCCCATTCCCGGCCCATTCCCGGCCCTGCCTCTGCCTCCCGGGGACGCTCCCAGCCCCGCGCCCTGCAGCCCCAGACCCCCCGGCTCCGAGGTCACTTACGTCAAACCCCGGGAGGGTGGTGGCGACTCCCAGCAGGGCCGTGGTGCTGCCAAGGGCCCTGGCTCGCTCCTGGGGCAGGCGGGACTCCAGCCACGGGCTCAGGTGCTGGGGGGGAAAGAGACAGGTCAGGACCCGTAGGGAGGTGCCGGTTCTGGGCAGAGCCTGGGGCTCCTCTCAGACTGTGCCCCCCCCCCCAGCCACTGACACTGCTCCTCTCTCGGCCCCCCCCCGAGGAAGCAGGGACAATGGCCCCGTCCCCCCCACGGGGCTCACCTCCATTATGAGCTGCAGCCGGGCGGTGTCTGGGGACTCGGCGAGGAGGCTCGCCAGTAGGGCCTGGAGGTCGTAGGGAAGGGCCCGGATGAACTGCTGCAAGACAAGGGGGAGCCCTGGGTCAGAGGGGGGTTGGGGGATCCAGGCCACCCGCTGGCTCCGGGGTCCAGCCTAGAGCAGGGTCTGAGCCGCCTCGCAGAGCAGGGAGGAGCCCAGGCTGGGCATGGAAGGGACGGGCCCCCCGGGAGAGCAACGGGAACCCTGGAGGGAAGGATCCAAACCTGCAGCTTCTTCCCTCCCTCTGCCCCCCCCTCCTCTGGAGCTCCAGCCCAGCCCGGGAGCAGGGCCCGGAGGGACGTACCTGTGTGTGGATGGGCTCCTGCTGCCAGTCCCCAGACACAGTCTGTCCCACGGCCGCCGTCAGCAGGGGCTCAGGAGCTGGGCCCGCAGGGGAGGCTGCAAGGTGCTGGCAGGAGAGAGGGGCAGAGACTGTTAATTGAGCAGCAGGAGACAGAGACTTTCCCACTCCCTGGCCAGGGGATCTGCTCTGGGGGAGTCGGCGGGGGGGGGGAGGGTCGGTACCTGAGGCTGCAGGCGGCGTTGAGGCAGTCGGCCAAGACCAGCGGGGGGGCGAGTCCTCCATGATCTCCTGGGAGACCCAAGGGGAAAAAGGGGCGTGTGAGGCTGGGCCCCCAAGAGACGCTCACGCAGCCAGCGCCCCCACCCAGCAGGATCCAACCCCACTGCCTCCCGCTGCCCTGTAGCCCCCCTGCCCGGCACAGGGCCCCTCCCAGCACCCCCCTCCCAAACCGGGACCAGCTCAATCCTTGTCCCCAGGCCGTCTCCTGCCCCTCCCTGCCCTGGTGACCAGCCTCTGAACCTCCTCATCCCTGCTCCCCAGGCGCATCCCCAGCAGCCCGCTCGGCTCCCTTACAGCCCCCCATGGCCCGGGGAGACCCCTCCCTGTCCCGAATCCCCCTTCCTGTCCGGCACCCCAGACCTGCCCCATTTCTGTGTCCCTCCCTCCTCCAGCATCCCCACCCACCCTCCCCATGTCCACCTCCAGCCCTCCTGGCTCCACCCATCCCGTTTCCAGCACCCCCACCCGCCGCCATGGCCCAGGCAGACCCCCGTCCACCCCACGTATCCCCTTCCCTCCTCCCGGCTGCCGCGACTCGCTTACAACGATCCTGGCCATCATGGTGTCCTTGCAGCAGCGCGGCGCCAGGGTGTCCTCGCCCCTTTGGAGGGCGGCGAGGCAGGCGGGGGTGACGGCCAGAAGGAACCGCTGCAGGGCGGCTGGGCTCTGCACCCCAGAGAGAGTCTGTGAGCCTGGGGCCTGCCTGCCCCCCACGGACAGCTGCAGGGCTCAGGCCTCCCAGGAGTGGAGGTGGGAGCTGCTGGTTGTCCAAGCACCCACACTCCCCCCCCAACTGCTGCCCCAGGCTTGTGGGGGCCCAGCTGGTGCATGACAAGAGCCCCCAGCTTGGGGGGCCCAGGTCATGCAGGAGAAGGGGCCCCAGGGGGATCCCCAGGGACAAGCCCCTCCCGGAGGGGGGGACGTGCTGAGAAGGGGCCGGACAATCTCGGGTCCCCCCCGTGTGGAGAAGGTTCCTACCGTGTCCCGGGTGTGGAGCTGCTCTTCGATGTCATAGATGGCCCCTTCCTCCACCCGGGAGTCCACCCGCTCCTGGCAGAGCTCCGCCGAGGCGCAGGGGGGCTCTGTGCGGGAGGGAAGGGACCAGGGTGACTCCAGTGGCCAGCAGGGGTCACGCGCCCCCATGTCAGGGACCCAGGGCAGGTTGGGCCCCACACGCCCCTCGCAGGGACCCATCCCCCTTCCACCCTCACATCTGCCAACGCCCTCAGCAGAGCCCCCACCAGGAACAAGAGAGCCAAGCAGCCCCCGCCCCCATCCATTGCCCTGGCTGCGGGGCAGACACTGGGGCTGCCCCCCCCCCCGGGTACTGGGTGAGCCCCTGGGCCCAGCGTGTTCACGGCCCCTCACCTGGGTCTGAGCGGCTGCAGGAGGTGGCCCGGCTGCAGCTGGAGGCCCAGGCGCTGCTGCTGACGGACCTGGACCCACAGCTGCAGGGGCTGGTGCGGGGAGCGACGGGCTGGGGGCTCCCGGAGACTGGCAGGTCCCCGGGGGCCGGGCAGGGCGATGCCCCCTGGTGGTAATGGGGGCTGGGCTCCCGGGGCAGGTGTTTCTCTCCACAGAGGAGGCCCCGGAGCCACCCTACCCGGCTCCCCCGCTGGGCTGGGTCCCGCCTGCCCAGCCGCCTCTGGAGCCAGGTCCGGGGGGGCCTGGCCGGTGGGCGAGTCGCCCCGAGCTGGTGGGATCCAGCTTCCCCGCCCGCGGGGACGGAGAAGCTGCTCCCCACCGGCCCTGGGGCCATCTTCAGGGCTTTCTTGAACCACAGCCGAAAACGTTTGGCCATGCTGCAAATGAGGGGAGCAAAGGGGAGCTTGGGGCGCAGCCTGCAGAGCGAAATCCAGGGGTTCCAGCTCCCCAGAGCGACTGCCCCCAGCCCCCAAATGGCCCCTTGCTTATCGGTTCGGTCTTGCACAGGCACTGCAAGGACCTGAGGGTATGTCTACACTACCCCGCTAGTTCGAACTAGGAGGGTAATGTAGGCATACCGCACTTGCAAATGAAGCCCGGGATTTGAATTTCCCGGGCTTCATTTGCATAAGCGGGGAGCCGCCATTTTTAAAACCCCGCTCGTTCGAACCCCGTGCAGCGCGGCTACACGGGGCACGAACTAGGTAGTTCGAACTAGGCTTCCTAGTTCAAACTACCGTTACTCCTCATTCCACGAGTCTCCTGCCCATCAACAGCCCCTTCTTGGCCAATCAGGGGAGAATCTAAGGTGTGGGGGGTGGAGCGTTCTCCCCAAAGACACCGGCATAGACTTGTTCCAGCCCCACCTCCCCAGTCCCCACAATGGGGGCTGCATCCCCCACCCCACGGCTCCTGCAAACCACCCCCCGTCCTTCAGCTAGTCTGTTGGGTCCCAAGCTGGGGGAGGCAGCAAGGGAAGGTCACAGAGGAGGCAAGAACAGAGCAGAAATGTGGGGGGATGGAGGAAAAGGGAAACCAACCAAGAGAAAGCCCCAGTGGCGCTAAGGACGCAGCCCAGGTGAGGAATCACCTTCCGGCCCTTGACCGAGGGCTGGGCCTGCCTGGAACCCAGCCGGCCCCGGGCGGGATCCAACCCCTGGGGGCTCTTACCTTCGTCACAAAGGTGTCGGGATGTGGAACTCACAGAACGCGAACGAACCGTGAGGAGGAGACGCACCAGAGCTAAAGCAACCGGGGGTCTCCAAAGTCCCCTGGGCCCGCCCCCCGCTTTTATCAGCCTGAGATGTGGGTCCCTCTGTGAGGTCACCACCTCCCCACCTGCCCTTTGCCTTATATGCTGAGGGCTGCCCAAAGCCCCTGTGAGGTCACCGCCCCCCCCCACCACCCTGCCAGGCAAATGTCCTGCCTCTGGCCACCCCCCTGGGAAGTTTGAGCCATTACTAGGGGTCCCTCCCCCTCCCTCATAGGCTGCTCCCTGCCCTACACTGCAGGCTTCTTGCACGAGAGCTGTTTCACGCCGGAGTTCTTGCGCAAAAGGTCTCGTGCAAGAGTGCCTCCACCCTGCCATGGGCTTTTGCACAAGAGCGTCCATGGCAGTGTGAACGCTCTCTTGTGCAAGAAAGCTCTGATGGTCATTTTAGCCATAAAAGTGTCTTGCTCAAGAAGCCCCTGGTGCCCGTCCACGCTGCCTTCTTGCACAACAGCTCTTGCACAAAGGGGGCTTAGTCATCGTCGGGAGAGGAATAACTCCTGTGCAAGGAGCCCTGTTCTCTGATGCTTTACTGCAAATTTACTTCTGCAAGAACACACGTAGAGTGTAGACGCGCCACAAGTATTTTCGCAAGAACACGCAAAAACAAGCCATGTGGATGTTTTCTTTTTAGGCAAAAGCCCCTTTTTGCACAAGATCGGTCGGCCTTTTTGCAGGCATAGGGATCTTGTGGGAAAAGGGGGTTTTTTGCACAAAAAGTAAACATCCACACGGCTTGGTTTTGCGCACAAACCCCGAGCACAAAAACGGATCGGCAGAAAATATGCAAATGACATTGCGTGTCATAGAGTCCCTCGTTAGCATATTTGTTGCCAAAAAAACTCGTTGTGTAGACGTAGCCTAGGAGAGAAGCGATCTCAGACACAAAGCCCTTCAGTAAGAGGGCATAGCCCTGGGGCGTGGTAGGAGACGTACGGCAGACATGGGAGGTCACTCTCCTAGCTATTTGGCACGGAGGAGGCCTCAGCTGGAGCACTGTGTCCAGATCTCAGGGCCATGCTTTAGGAGAGAGAGTCCAGAGGGGAACTATGAAAAGGGATTAGGGACGTTAGATATTCACTGAGTAGTCAATTAACCTCATGATTTCTTATCGGTTACTTGACTTTTCGATAGTCCCCAGGGGCCAGCTGTCTCAGTCCTGGCTCGCGCTGGGTGCGGGACCTACCCCCTCTGCGGCTCTGCATTTACAGTGTGTTAGGAGCCAGGCAGGCAGCCTCGCTCAGTTCCAGTTTGCACCAGGTCCAGAAGCTCAGACCCAGCCCCCAGGCAAGGGCTGCTGCCAGCTTGTGCTGCTGCCTCTGATACAGAGGCAGCAGTACGGAGTGCCAGGAGGGAACTGGTCTAAAAAGCACCTCCCCTTGCGACCTGGCTGCCTGTCATCCCACGCTGCTGCCTCCGTTTTTGGCGAACTAACATTCATAGCCGCTACACTAGCGCTCCGCTAGTTCGAATTTGAATCGAACTAGCGGAGCGCTTAGTTCGAACTAGGAAAACCTCATTTTACGAGGCTTAAGCCTAGTTCGAACTTACTAGTTCGAATTAAGGGCTGTGTAGCCCCTTAATTCGAACGAGTGGGAGGCTAGCCCTCCCCAAGTTTCCCTGGTGGCCACTCTGGCCAACACCAGGGAAACTCTATGCCCCCCTCCCGGCCCCGGACCCCTTAAAGGGGCACGGGCTGGCTACGGTGCCCGTGCCAGGTGCAAGCCTGCCAGCACCCAGCCAGCAGACCCTGCACCTGGCACGGCACAGAGCCACCCACCCGATGTCCCCCAGCCCACCCCCTCTTCCCGGGACCAGGCTGGCGGCTCCCGGAAGCTTGCCCGGGACCGCAAGAGGCGGGTACATTCCTGGGCTAGTGCGGACATCGTGGACCTCGTCCACGATCTCCGCACTAGGCACAGGAAAGTGGCCATCTAGGGCAGGAGAGCTGCCAGCCTGGCCACCCAGGAGCAGGTTTGCATGAAAATCAAGGGGGTCCACTGAGACCCCCGACCCTGAGCCCTGAGCTTACAATGGCCGTCCTGGGTCAGACCAAAGGTCCATCTAGCCCTGTAGCCTGTCTGCCGACAGCGGCCAACCCTAGGGACCGTGGAGGGGATGGACCAAAGACAGTGACCAAGCCATTTGTCTCGTGCCATCCCTCTCCAGCCTTGCACAAACTTTGGGCAGGGACACCACTCCTACCCCCTGGCTAAGACTACTCCATGGACCCAACCTCCATGACTTGATCTCACTTCCCTTTCAACTCTGTTCTAGTTGTAGCCTTCACAGCCTCCTGCAGCAAGGAGTTCCACCGGTTAACTATTTGCTTTGTCAAGAAGAACAACTTTCTCTTACTAGTTTCAAGCCTGCTACCCAGTCCTTTCCTTTGGTGTCCTCTAGTCCTTCTTTATGGGAACTCATGAAGAACTTTTCTCAATGCACCCTCTCCACCCAACCCCTGCTTTTAGAGACCTCTAGCCTGTCCCCCCTCCGTCTCCTCTTTTCTAAGCTGAACAGTCCCAGTCTCTGTAGCCTCTCTTCATCTGGGACCTGTTCCCAACCCCTTATCATGTTAGTTGCCCTCCCCTCTCCCAGCCTTAATCTTCCCCTCTCCCACCTCCTTTTCCCAGTCTCCCCCAGTTTTGTTCAATAAAGACAGAGTCAATGTTGGAAGAAACGTTATCTTTATTTTGTACATCAAGAAGAAGGGTGGCTAGGGAAGGGTAAGTGGAAGGAGGTGAGGGAGGAATGGGGTACGAGCCCCCGATGGGGAGGACTGGGCTGGCTCTGCAGGCTTCTGGAGGTGGAAGCTCTCCTGCAGCCCCCCGATTACTCCCTCTCCCCAGATGGCAGCCTGCGGCAAGTGCAGCCGGGCTGATGGCTGAGTGGTGTGATGTGCCCAGTGTGGGTACTCCGGGCACTCCAAGCCAGGACTGGTTTTCAAGCGGGGCACCCCTTAGAACTGTCTGTCCGGGGTGGGGGTCGGGACCCTTTAAGCGCAGCCCTCGGCTAGCCTGAGACTGCATCTCCACGCTCTAAGTCCTCCTCTGATGCCCTGCTGGCACTGCTTCCGGCCATCCTTAAGCCCTGTTCAGAGTCCACTCAATGTGGACTTGCTAGTTCGAATTAGCAAAACTAGTTTTTAGTTCTAGACGCGTTAGTTCGAATTAGCTTAGTTCGAACTAGCGCTGTAGTGTAGACATACCCGAAGAGAGGAGCCAGCAGGGGTAGAATGAATTGTGTACCAGGTCCTGGAAACAAGAGCATCTCCTCCAGATCACCCATCCACACCTGAACTGTTTAAAAGCTTGGCTGCCAATAAAGACACCTTAGCTCAGCAAATGCCAAGCCAGGCACCTGTGTTTGGACACGAGGGGTGCACAGGGATGTGAGAACCAGGAAGGCTGATCTGTGAATTCACCCCCAACCGTCCCAGTACAAGACAGACGCTTGCGCCAACCAGCAGGGGTCACTGCTCCTCGGGTTTGGCTTGGACAAAGGTGCCCATCTGTTTGGTGTTCGCGTCTCGGAGCTGCGCCAGCTGCCTCTGGCCACGGCGGAGCAGATACTCGATGTGCATCACGTCGGCCCGGGGGATGCTGGCGTTCTTCCGGAACTCGGCCTGGATGCGAGGCAGGAATCCCGGCTTCTCCCGGCCGGCACGCGGGAACTGCTTGTATAGGCTCAGGACGTGCTTCTGCAGCTTGCTATGCCGGGCCATGGTGCGCCTGGGGAGCCCTCCCAGGCCACGGGGGGGCCAGCGCCACGAGGCAGGGGCTGGAAGTGAACAGAGGCGGAGATGTTAGAGCAGCATCTCATTCCCAGACGCGCCTGTGCAGGCATTTCCATGCACTTTTCACCCCCACCTGCTAGGGTTACCAGATGGTTTAAAAAAAATACCGAACAGCAGGGGCCGGGGGGGGGGGGGGCGGGACTGGCTGGAAGAGAGGGGGTGGGGGGGAACCGGCCGCCGGGAAGCGGGGCTGGCTGGGAGGGGGCTGGAGGGAGCGGGGCTGGCCGGGGGGCAACCAGCTGTCGGGAAGCGGGTCTAGTTGGGTTGAGGACCAAGAGGTGGGGGAACCGGCCGGCAGCGCTGCAGAGATGTACCAGAGCTTGGGTCGGATTCATCTTTGGTGGGCCCTGGCTCCTAGATCATAGACACACTCCCCCCCCCACACCCTCCCGGAGGCCCTAGGGAAAATGGCACCCCGGCCCTGTGGACATGGTGCCCTCTCTGTTTCCCTTGGCCCCGTAGGCACTAAGCTCCACTCCTGCCGCCCAACTCCTACAAGGCCCGACGGATTTCTCTGTGGCCCCCGACCCAAAAAAGGATCCCCCCAGCCCTGTGTTAGGGGATACGAGGGAGTCTGGCTGGGACGTAAGTGCAAATAACTCTGCTCTTAGCAGCTCTGAACCGATGGGCTCTGCCCTGTGCCCCAACCAAGAACCCTAACATAAGAACGGCAGTACTGGGTAGCCTGTCTGCTGACAGTGGCCAGCACCAGGTGCCCCAAAGAGGGTTGACCAAAGACAATGATCAAGCGATTTGTCTCCTGCCATCCTTCTCCAGCCTTCCACAAACAGAGGCCAGGGACACTATTTCTATCTCCTGGCTAATAGCCTTTTATGGACCTAACCTCCGTGAAATTATCTAGCTTCTCTTTAAATCCTGTTATAGTTCTAGCCTTCACAGTCTCCTCTGGCAAGGAGTTCCACAGGTTGACTACACGCTGTGTGAAGAAGAACTTTCTTTTATTAGTTTTAAACCTGCTACCCATTAACTTCATTTGGTGTCCTCTAGTTCTTCTATTATGGGAACTAATAAATCACTTTTCTTGATTCACCCTCTCCACACCACTCATGTTTTTATAGACCTCTATCATATCCCCCCTCAATCTCCTCTTTTCTAAACTGAAAAGTCCCATCGCTTTAACCTCTCTTCATATGGGACCCGTTTCAAACCCCTAATCATGTTAGTTGCCCTTTTCTGAACCCTTTCCAAAGCCAAAATATCTGTTTTGAGGTGAGGAGACCACATCTGTACACAGTATTCAATATGTTGGTGTCCCATAGTTTTATACAGGGGCACCCTGAGTTACCAAACCACATGGCAGTGCCCATTAAAAACCCACCAGGACTTACCCAGCGTTTATATGCAGAGGTCCCGCACCAGCAGCGGTCTGCACTGGACAGGAAACCATGCGCCCAGCACGCGCGGGAAATCACAGGAACCCAGCCTGGACGGTCCGATGCCCCAGCCCTGACAGAAGAAAATCAAGGTGTGCTTGAAGTGCCACGCCCACCATCCCTTGGTCCTCTGGGGCATTCGGCACATCCTGCTGGGTGAAAGGGCCGGTCACAGCTCCAGGGTCTGTCACACTTCAGGGCCTTTGGCAGCTCCTATTCACCGGGGTCAGGCAGATAATCGCCCCGAGCTTTCCCAGCACTTTTCAGCATCAGCTCTCAAAGGGGGGCAGCGTGACCCCCATGGGAGCAGGGGAATGTCAAAGAAGGAATGGGGCGGGGCAGGGGAGGCAGCCAACGGCTTCTCCTAATGCAGTGGTCCCCAACCATTTGAGGTTGCCCGGCGCCAAGGGGCGTGGCCATTTGCCCGCCGGGCGCCCTGGCGCGGGGACCCCCATTGTGCACCTGGGGGCGGGGACCCCCCCCATAGCCACATTCCCAGGGCCACCCCCCCCCCCCAAGCACCGCACGCCCAGGGCCGGCGCTCTCCAAGTGCTGCGCACCCAGGGCTGGCGCACCCTGCAAGTGCCGCGCGCCCGGAGCCTGCGCTCCCCCATGCGCCACGTGGCCGTAGCGCGGCAGCCAATCCGCGGCACCCCCGGGGCCGGCGCTCACTGTGCACCATGCGCCGGGGGCCAGCTCCGGCACCGCACATGCGCCACGTGCCCGGGGCCAGGCCAGCCCTGAGCACTTGGCGGGCGCATACAAATGCGGGCACCGTGTTGGGGACCACTGTCCTAATGTTAGCAGTGGGGACACCAAGTTTGGAAGTGAATGGTTAACCAGTAAGCCGGTTATGGTTAACCAGAGGGGGCTGGAGCAGCCCTCCACCAGCCATAGGCAGAGGGCACTCTGGCACGCCACGGGTAGGGTTGCTCAGCAGTCACAGCAGTGTGCCACGGGGGTAGGTGTGGGGGCTGCTCCAAGCCCATCTTTAACACGTCCTACGTGTCCCATTTAATCGGTTAACTGGTTCAACATATTGTTTAACTGGTTAGCTAATTAAATGAGATTTTACATCCCTGGCACCAAGGTGGCTAAAAGTAGGGTTGAACTGGGACTAGAAATTCCAGGATTTTGACTTTTTTTTCCTAATCACACACAGTTCTGCAAATAAATTCACATTTTGTTTAGATTTTGACTTTTTTTAAATGTAGTACGGTGGATTACGGAAGATAAACTTTAAAGAGACCAAACAAAGAGTCATTTCAGGAATGGAAAACTACATTTTAATGTTCTGAAATGGTGGAGTTTTCCCCTTCCAAACAAAAGGTCACTAAAATCTGCGTTTTCCAATGGAAAAACATCCCCTCTGAAAACTTCCTTCCAGCTCTAGTTAAAACGGCCGTATTTTGAAGTGTATAATCAACCTCTGGAACTCACTGCAAAAGGATATTAATGATGGTGAAGGAAAGGGGAGGGAATCATAGAATCATAGAGCTGGAAGAGGCCTCAGAAGGTCATCAAATCCAGCCCCCTGCTCTAGGCAGGACCAATCCCAACTAAATCAACCCGGCCAGGGCTTTGTCAAGCTGAGACTTAAACACCCGCTGTGTACAGCCTGTCTGATCCCTTCTGGGGAAGCATGGGTGGGAAGAAAGAATTAGACAGGGTTAGACAAACCCGTAGGTCTTGGTTGACTTCGTCCTGCTTCAGGGCAGGGCGCTAAACTTGGGGACTGCTCTAGTCAGACCAACATTTCAATCAATCTTGTCAAGAAACAGGCAAAAAAAAAACCCCAACCCAAACCAGGGAGAAACACGTTCCTTGGTTTGTAAACACAGACACAGAGAACAGCTCCTTCCGTTAGGGGGGGTGGGAATAAAGAAAATAATCCCTCGCCCCCTCCCCTTCCTATTTGGTCCTAAAGGATGAAGATTTGTGCAGGCTGTGGGGGCAGGACTGATATTCAGGGAATGGGGAGCATGGGGGAGAAGGAGGCAGCTTGCTTACAATCCAGGGGCAACCCCGTGTCTCGGGGATGGCCCAGCAGAGGCGGGATTTCTGCAGCGCAGGGGGACACGAGGTGAAACAAGCAGCGACTCGGCCGATTGGGGCTTGTTATTGTAGGGTCGCATTGAAGCAGACACTGGCACCAGCGTCGCCTCCAAGAGCGAGGGGAGTGCGCGGCCTGGTAACCCCGGACGGACCCGGACCTGGACCCCCCTGCGCTGGGGGGCCAGGAGTCACCGCCCCCCGCCCCATACCTCCGCCTCCTGCCTGCTCGCAGCTCCCGGGCCCGCGGCAGCAGCTGTGCCAGCCGGCTCCGAATGTTGAAACACCAGCAACATTAGCCCTCGCTTCCCATTGGCTGGAGGGCCCCAGGGGCGGGCGCAGGAAAGGGGAAGCTCCGCCCTTCGAGGGCCACGTGGGCCGGCAGTGGAAGTTGCAAGTCAGCTGGAGGAGAGAGGGGCCCGGCCCGGCCTGCGCACGTGGCTTTCACCGCAGCGCTCACCTGCCCTCACGCCCCACGCTCCTGCTTTTCCCTCCCTGCGTTGTTCGACCCAACCCTCACCCAGGCATCCACCCAGTTCACCCCGATTCTCACCCCTTTTTAAACTTGTTCCTAAGAAACCCCGATCGGTTCCTGGGAAATTCCAAACAACTCTTATCAGTGGTGCCCGTTACATACCAGCTGGGTTTTCCCTGTGATATTTACATACCCCCTGCCTCCTTTTTTCGCCCCTCCCATTTTTTCCTCCCCTGTTCATTTTGGTTCTGGACATACAACACTCCAGTCGTCTGAAGAAGTGGGCTATGCCCAGGAAAGCTCATGATCCCATTGACACGGTTTGTTAATCTTTAAGGTGACTATATGTTGTGTTTTAAGTTTTTCCTGTTACAGACTCACTCAGCTACCCCTCTGAAACTCGTGGGCTCTGTCTACACTGCAGGCTTCTTGCACAAGAACTGTTTTGCAGAAGAGTTCTTGTGCAAAAGGTCTTCCATACGAGCGCGTCCACACTGCCATGTGCTTTTGCAGAAGAGATGTGCTTTTGCACAAGAGCATCCATGGCAGTGTCGACACTCTCTTGCACAAGAAAGCTCTGATGGCCATTTTAGCCGTAGGGGTTTTTTGCGCAAGAAATTCATGTTGCCTGTCTACACTGCCGCCTTCTGGAAGAGCTCTTGTGCAAGAGGGCTTATTCCTCGTGGGGAGAGGAATAACTCTTCCAGAAGAAGCCCTGTTTGCTGATGCTGTACTGTAATACTTGTGCAAAAACACGCACGCAGTGTAGACACTCTGCAAGTTTTTGCGCAAGAACAGCTGTTCTTGTGCAAAAAGCCTGCAGTGTAGACATAGCCTTAGAGGGGCAACCCCAACAGTCATTACTAACAAGGAGTCCTGTGGCACCTTGAAGATTTATTTGGGCATCAGCTGTTGCGGAGGAAAAGCAGGTCCAAGTGTTTTTTACCCCTGGAAGCGGATGCCCAAATACACGTGTTAGTCTTTAAGGTGCCCCAGGGTGCCTCTGTTTAAACAAGTGGAAGAGAAGGGCCTGTGTGCACCTCATAGGATGCCAGGCTAGACTGAAGATCACAATGGCCCTCTCTGGCCTGGAAGTTAATGAATGGTTGCATCTGGCCAGGCTGCCTCTCTTTATGCTTGCATTAACTAACTGGGTTATTTGCAGGTGTTGTACTCAGTCCAGCTGTGTCGGAGCGCCTGCTGCTGGAGGAGAACGCAAAAGTTCTGTTACCTGGTTTGTAAGTCTGGAGCCTTCTCTACTGCATGAGGTACAAGCCACCTGGCTCTTCGCTAAAGTTGCAGAGCCGAGTCACTATCGCTGGATGTGGTCTCCGTGCCCAGAGTCCCCAGAGACCACAAACCAGATAAGATTCGAAATCGCCCAAGCAGATTTTTTGCGTAACAACATGCAATAATAGTTGCCAGCGAACAGACTCAGCGCTGCGCCGCTACACTTTATGGAAGCCGTGGCAATGTCCTAACACCCACTGAGCACCATCCAGTGCCCCCACACAGTCAGCTGGTGAACACCATTTGAGGTGAACTTTTATACATTCCTGATGTATCAGGTTGCTACCCCCTGTTACCTGGTTACCGTCCCTTACCTTGCAGAAGGGGGCTTACTTCCTAGTCTTCATACTGTCAACTTACTATCTGTTATGCTGTCAACTTTGACCTGGTCCTGAACATAGGTCGGTATGTACTTTATTTGTGGGAGGTAAATGGTACCAAGATGTTCCTTAGGACAATCCACAGAACTACAGACCGGTCAGCCTCACCTCACTCCCCGGAAAAATCATGGAGGGGATCCTCAAGGAATCCATTTTGAAGCACTTAGAATAAGGAAAGGGATCAGGAGCAGTCAGCATGGATTCACCAAGGGCAAGTCATGCTTGACCAACCTGATTGCTTTCTATGACGAGGTAACTGGCTCTGTGGACATGGGGAATTCAGTGGATGTGATATACCTGGACTTATTCTTGCCAGCAAGTTAAGGAAGTATGGATTGGATTAATGGACTGTAAGATGGATAGAAATCGGGCTAGACTGTTGGGCTCAATGGGTAGTGATCAACAGCTCGATGTCGGACTGGCGGTCAGTTTCAAGCAGAGTACCTCAAAGACCGGTTCTACGGTCGGTTTTGTTCAACATCTTTATTAATGACTGGATGAGGGGATGGATTGCACCCTCAGCAAGTTTGCCTATGTCACTAAGCTAGGGGGAAAGGTAGATACATTGGACGGTAGGGTATATGGTGCAGAGTGTCCAAGACATATTGGAGGATTGGGCCAAAAGAAATCTGATGAGGTTCAACAAGGACAAGTGCAGAGTCCTGCACTTGAATGGAAGAATCCCAAGAATTGTTATAGGCTGGGACCGACTGGCTAAGTAGCAGTTCTGCAGAAAAGGACCTGGGGGTTACAGTGGATGAGAAGCTGGATATGAGTCAACAGTGTGCCCTTGTAGCCAAGAAGGCTAATGGCATATTAGGGTGCATTAGGAGGAACATTGCCAGCAGATCTAGGGAAGTGATTATTCCCCTTTATTGGGATGTGGTGAGGCCACGTCTGGAGTATTGTGTCCAGTTCTGGGCCCCCCACTACAGGAAGGATGTGGACGCATTGGAGAGGGTCCAGTGGAGGGCAACAAAAATTATTAGGAGGCTGGAGCACATGACTTAGGAGAGGCTGAGGGAGTTGGGCTTGTTTAGTCTGCAGAAGAATGACGGGGGATTTGATAGCAGCCTTTAACTATCTGAAGGGAGGTTCCAAAGAGGATGGAGAGAGGCTGTTCACAGTGGTGACGATGGCAGAACGAGGAGTGATGGTCTCAAGGTGCAGTGGGGGAGGTGTAGGTTGGATATTAGGAAAAACTCTTTCCCTAAGAGAATGGGGAAGCACTGGAATGGGCTAACTAGGGAGATGGTGGAATCTCCATCCCTAGAGGTTTTTAAGTCCTGGTTTGACACAGACCTGGTTGGGATGATTGAGTTGGGATTGGTCCTGCTTTTGGGTAGGGGGCTGCACTCGATGACTCCTGAGGTCTCTTCCAGCCCTGGGATTCTATGATTCTAAGGCAAGGGACTTCTTTTCTTTGAGAGCCCCAATTCCTTCAACAGCAGTATAGGTCTAATCCATGGAGCTCCTGAAGAGCAGCTCTGCATCCCTTTCTATGGCAGCCCAACTGTCCTTGGAACTGGTCAGACCAGTGTGACATCCCCCTGTGTAGGCATAATGAGCTAACGTGTCCTTCACTCCCATGCACCAACTTTGCCACTTATCAACTATGTTTTTAATTTGTTCCAAGGGAAAGCTTAATGAAGCCAAAATTAATGAGTGTTTTAACTTGTAACAAAATACAGGACTGTGTAGCACTTTAAAGACTAACAAGATGATTTATTAGATGATGAGCTTTCGTGGGCCAGACCCACTTCCTCAGATCCACTATTTGATCTGAGGAAGTGGGTCTGGCCCACGAAAGCTCATCATCTAATAAACCATCTTGTTAGTCTTTAAAGTGCTACATAGTCCTGTATTTCGTTTCAGCTACACCAGACTAACACGGCTACATTTCTATCACTGTTCTAACTTGTGTTTCTGTTCCCAGGAAATGTTGAAACGGTAGATTCCTAGGGACTGTCAAGTAGAAAGATTGACCCAAATTAGTTACTTGTTTACTTTCTTTGGCTCCACTGGAATCTTACAACAGGGATTAACTAGCTCCATTCATATCTATAATTAACACAAACAAAATCTATGTTTAGTGACAGGTAAGGTTTCCTGAGCACATGTCTAACAATCCAGACATTTAAAATCAGAAGTTAGTGGAAGGAGGCTGAAAAAGGTGAGGCTTTCGAGAGAAAAATTGCCCAAGAAAGGGTTATTTTGAACTGCAATTTACTCTGTATCAACCCATTTTTCCATTAAACCAACCTAAAGTACTATAAATAGGACTCAAAGTTTATGTCCTATGTTTTAGTTTTTGTCATAAACACCACAAGAAAAAAATATAAAGCAAATGGGAAAAAAGGGAGGATGCGAGTTATGAAAAAGCAAACAGTTGATAGGAGAAGCTAAAATTGGGGGGAAAAATCTATAACCAGTAACATAAAGGATAATTAGGAAATGTTTAAATATATCGGGAACAAAAGAAATCAGAGGAATGGTAAAGATCCATTACTGTATAAGGCTGGTCAAATTGCCAATCATGATGAAAAAAAGAAACTTCAGCAACCTGCTTGGAATTTAATGCGTTGAACTACACACAAGCCATAAAGATTGGATGTCTTTCTAAAACATATGTGGTAGCTCAACCGAGGGATGTTAAATTGCGCTTAATCAGCTAATCCAGTAGTTGGTGGAATTTCCATCGACTACTCAATTAGTCAATAAGGGTATGTCTACATTAGCTCGTTAATTTGAGCTAGGTAGGCAAAGCAGGCAACCGGAGTTGTAAATGAAGCCCGGGATTTAAATAGCCCAGGCTTTATTTGCATGTTCCCGTCCGGTCGCCATTTTGAAATTCCACTAGCCCGAAGTAACTGCCGCGCGGCTATAGAATGAGATGTAACAGTTAATTCGAACTAAGGACTTAGTTCGAGTTACCGTTTCATTGCCACATGTAGCCGGCAGGAAGGGACCTCGAGAGGTCGAGTCCAGTCCCCTGCCCTCATGGCAGGACCCAGTACTGTCTAGACGAGTGTTTCTTAAACTTTTTAAGACCGAGGAACACCAAACAATTTTTTTTTTTAATGAGGATTTTTTGTTGACTCCTGAGGTCTCTTCCAGCCCTAGGATTCTATAAATGTGCTTGGTACCTGTGCCTGGACCTTTATGCTTGATCTGGCTTATACTATTTCTCTTTCCTGCCTGCGGTTCCACTGAGCCAAAGTCTTGCTTCCTAGATTTCAGGCCTGTTGCTGTTTTTATGTTACCGGCCTTTATTCGGGCCTGCTGATTTTATGTTACCAACCCGCAACTTACTACAGAGGCAACTGAGTCCCAAAAAGGAGGAGCAGCTTGTTCAAAAACACAGCAAGCCAGTGGCAGCGCTAGGAATAGGACCCGTATGTCCCAACTCCCTGTCCCCTGCTGTACTAACCAGACCAAAATACTTTGACCACCAGGGTCTGAAGCCCCACAGACAGGGGCCACAGATGGGGAGGGGGAGAGGCAAAGGGGGCAGTTGTCTCGGGAGCTGATGATTTAAAAGGGTCCAGGCCTCTGGGTCACTGTATCGACTATTATGGCAGCCGCCACTGCCAGAGACCCGGGCAAATGAAATCAATCCTAGAGCTCTGTCTGGTGCAAGGTGGGTGGCGCTAAGGCCTGAATGGCCCTCGCCTTGTCCCTCCTACCTTTAGCTTTGCCCCTTTGAGGGGGTCTAGAGCCGACCCCCCCCCCCATACATTACCCAGGGCCCGACAACGTGTCACCAGCCCCATTGACATGAATGTGCCCCAAATCCCTCAGACCCAGTACAGTCCCCCCCTCCTCCCCTCCCCACATCCTTAATTCTTCTCTTGTCATCTGATTGCTTCAAGCATTGTTACAGGCTGGGGACCGACTGGCTAAGCAGCAGTTCAGCAGAAAAGGACCGGGGGTTACAGTGGTTGAGAAGCCGGACATGAGTCAACAGGGTGGCCTTGTAGCCAAGAAGGCTAATGGCATATTAGGGGGCATTAGGAGGAGCATTGCCTGCAGATCCAGAGAAGTGATTATTCCCCTTTATTCGGCTCTGGTGAGGCCACATCTGGAGTATTGTGTCCAGTTCTGGGCCCCCAACTACAGGAAGGATGGGGACGCATTGGAGGGGGTCCAGGGGAGCTTGACCAAAATGATTCGGGGTATGGAGCACATGACCTATGAGGAGAAACTGAGGGATCTGGGTTTGTTTAGCCTGCAGAAGAGAAGAGTGAGGGGGGATTTGATAGCAGCCTTCAACTTCCTGAAGGGAGGTTCCAAAGAGGATGGAGAGAGGCTGTTCTCAGTAGTGAGGGATGGCAGAACACGGAACAGTGGTCTCAGGTTACAGCGGGGGAGGTCTAGGTTGGACATTAGGAAAAACTATTTCCCTAGGAGGGTGGTGAAGCCCTGGGCTGGGTTCCCTAGGGAGGTGGTGGAGTCTCCATCCCTAGAGGTGTTTAAGTCTCGGTTTGACAAAGCCCTGGCTGGGATGATTGAGTTGGGGTTGGTCCTGCCTTGGGCAGAGGGCTGGACTTGATGACTCCTGAGGTCTTTTCCAACTCTAGGATTCTATGAATCATCCGTGCGATGTCACTGGAGACGCAGGGAGGTACACTGTGGGCGAAAGCCCCGATCTTGCTTCTGGTTTTGTACAGGCGGCCGTGAAAGTAACTTTACAGTTTCTCACAGGTACTGTCCTATTGCAGCCCAGGTCTTTGCAGTTCTTGCTGGAGCTGCGCACCAGGGCACTTTCACCTCTGTGTTCAGGATTCAGAGTTATCTCTTTTCCCAAAGATCTTCCCTGGAGCTGTTCAGAGAGAGCTTGCTCCCTCTCGCCACAGTCTCTCTTAAGGCAACCATGTTCTTCAGAGCCTCTGGCCTGACGTGGAACGGGACGGGGGACACCACAGAAGAGGCCAAATTCGCCGGGGGAAACACTCCAAGGAAATGGATGCTAAAGAGGGTCCATTCGCCAAGACTCATGTGCAGGGCCTCTTTGATTTCAGTGTTGTCACTGTAGACCAGCGCGCGCCCGTTGAGATTATGGTCCCTGAGCCTCTGTTTGTACAGTGGGACGTTTTCCTCCTTCAAGCCGATTGTGTCCATCTGGAAGAGAAGTGGGAGCACCCGTTAGTGCCGTGCATCTACTGAACATGTCGCCAAACACGTTTTTAGGAAGGGTCCGCTATAGCTCCCGAGAGGAACCTGTCTGGGCTTGCTCAGATTCTAGCAAACAAGGCGGGCCGGCCGGCTGTGGGGCCAGGTATGGTACCCTGCACACCCCAGTGCCGTGTGCTTGGATTCTGTTAGGGGCACCGCTGAGCAAGTTGGCACGGCAGGGGAAATAGCATGCTCTCTGCAGGCAAAAGCTAGCAATGCAGGGATCACTGGAGGGGTGTGTTGAAATGAAGAGGGAAGGTTTCCTGACCCTGCTTGTAGGCTGGAGGGAAGCATGCAGTCAGCCTGACGGGGGTGGAGTTGGGCCTCTCGACCTAAGGCTATATCTACACTGCGGGCCTTTGCAGGCAGAGAGTATGCTAATGAAGCACTCATTAGCAACTTCTTGTGCTTCATTAGGGGTGTGTCTGGACTACATGCCTCCGTCGAGGGAGGCATGTAGATTAGACAGATCTGCAGAGGGAAATGAAGCCGCGATTAAAATAATCGCGGCTTCATTTAAATTTAAATTGCTGCCCTGCTCTGCTGATCACCCGTTTGTCGGCAGATCGGGGCAGTCTGGACGTTCCCCTGTCGACAGAAAACCCTTTTGTCGACCGCCCCGGTAAACCTCATCTCACGAGGCATAACGGGGCGGTCGACAAAAGGGTTTTCTGTCGACAGGGGAACGTCCAGACTGCCCCGATCTGCCGACAAACAGCTGATCGGCAGAGCGGGGCAGCCATTTAAATTTAAATGAAGCCGCGATTATTTTAATCGCGGCTTCATTTCCCTCTGCCGATCTGTCTAATCTACATGCCTCCGTCGACAGAGGCATGTAGTCTAGACACACCCTAGCATGCTCTCTGCAGGCAAAAGCTAGCAGTGTAGACATAGCCTCAGGGTTCTTGTGTGTTATTCTGGATAAGGGGTATTACGCTGCAGGCCTCCAGCAAGAGTATTTATGTTTTTGCCTCTCTTCTCTCTGGAGTGCATAACAGACAGCTACGGGTCTCCCAGTCTTAAAACCGACCCAAGTCACTTCAGAGCGTAAAGGATGAACCCGGGGAGAGCCAGCCAATGGCTTCGGGGTTGGAGGAAAGAGCTGCAAGGAACCGAGTTGTTCCAAGCAGAAATTTTTTGGGCAAACCAAGAGTCAGGAGCAGCAGAAAGTGGGGGAACTAGCAGAACCCGGACTGTGGCCTTGCCCCCTACATCACCCTTTCCCCCTCATCCTCACTCTGCCCATTCCCCCTCATGTGCCCCCCTACTCCTGAGGCCTCAAACCCACACTGTGCCTTCCCCGAAAGCCCCCATCCCACACCGCCTGTTCCCCTCAACATCCTACCCCCACTAGTTCTCGCTCCTCTCCCTCCAGTTATGCACCAGTTATGTGGGACAGTTTTCTCCCAGCTCTGGGGCCCGTAGTCAGGGCTGTCCCTAGGCCCATGGGAAATATGTAGCTGCATAGGGCACGGGAAAATTTGGGCACCAAATTTTTGAGTTCCCCAATGCAGCAGCCATGTGTTCTTGTATGTCTGAGGATATGCCTCTGCCGGTTCGTCTCTGGGGACGCTGTGTCCTGTCTGCTGCAGGGCTTTTCCCTTCGCCCTCCCCCACGTGCTCCTCTCAGCTGGCAGTGTAATCCACACACCTAGTGTGTGTGGTTCACTGTCCCTTCGTGTGGCAATTGGACCTCTTACAGCCAGAGATAAGAACAAGGGAGCTCTACATCCTAAGCTGGGAGCCAGCTGCCTTCATGGCTCCAGCTGTCGAGGCCTCTAGGGGTGTGTCTAAACTACATGGCTCCATCGATGGAGCCATGTAGATGAGGCTGATCGGCAGAGGGAAATGAAGCCGCGATTTAAATAATCGCGGCTTCATTTAAATTTAAATGGCTGCCGCGCTCTGCCGACCAGCTGATGATCAGCTGTTTGTCGGCAGATCGGGGCAGTGTGGACGCTCCCGTCGACATGAAAGCCCTTTGTCGACCTCCCCCTGATGCCTCGTGGGATGAGGTTTACCGGGGAGGTCGACAAAGGGCTTTCACGTCGACGGGGAAGCGTCCAGACTGCCCCGATCTGCCGACAAACAGCTGATCATCAGCTGGTCGGCAGAGCGCGGCAGCCATTTAAATTTAAATGAAGCCACGATTATTTAAATCGCGGCTTCATTTCCCTCTGCCGATCAGCCTCATCTACATGGCTCCGTCGACGGAGCCATGTAGTTTAGACACACTCCTAGAGGGCCTAGGTTCAAATCTGCTACGGGGTTCAAATCAGCAGCAGCAGCAAGCTACCAAACAGAGAGGATCTGCAACTCTGCTCTAGTTCCTGAGCCCTGCTTGGGGTAGGGAGGTAGAAGGAACGACCAGACCTCCAGCAGAAGCTGCATGAGGGGAAAAGGCCCAGGCAATCCTGCAGAAGGGCCCTCAATTATTCAGGGCCCCACGATTTGCAAAGATGGCTCTGCCTGTAGCCATCATCTGTGGGCAGCTGCTGTCACATGAATGACATGCTTCTTGCGATGAAGAGGCATGGACATTCTATCGACAGCTGGCCCTGCTCGAAGGAAGGAAACCCAAGGGTGACCCACCTCTCGGCAGACATCCTCCACCGTCATACCCAGCAGAGTGCAGGTGCTGAGCTTGTCGAATTTCTTTGTCCGTTTCAGTCTGTGGCTGCCACGTTGCAGCTCCATCTGTCTTTTCAGGGATGGGTCCAAATTGACCGTGAAGGAGAGGTAGAAGAGGGCCTCCTCCACCCGAAACCTGCCGCACAGGAAAGTGTGGAACAGCTCGGGATCCTGGTCCAGTTCCAGCAGCTTTTCCATCTGGCCTTTCAGCATGTCCAGCTCTTCCATGTACTTCTCGTAGACCTCCCACAGAGACATGTCGGGGCGGAGCGGGCTTCCATGGCAGCTGCCCATTCGACTCCTCTGCTCCTCATCCTCGATGCACTGCAAGAGCCAGCTCAGACGGCACGGCCACTGGTTGGCAAGGAGCACCCATTCCACCACCTTCTTCGGACACACTTCATCCTTGGGGATGTTACTCGCCAGCAGCCTGATGGTGATGGTGACGGTGTTCACGATGCGCCGCATCTGCACCACGTTGTCTGTCATGAATTCCTTCAAGGCGTCATCCAGGAGGTAGTCGAAAGCATCTTGAATGAGGTCTTTGGCTCGGATACCTTTCCCGCAGCTGCCGGTTCCCAGCGCTGGGGTTCCAACCATGAGAGGTATCTGGCTGTCCTCTGCAACTGGAATCTGGGCATCGTGGTTGGCCGAATGGTAGCGAGAGATGTTGAGGAAGTCAGAGCTGGCTTCCATCTTGCCATCCTGCCGGAAGCCGACCTCTGCCTCTAGCTGCTCCTTGCGCGCGATGATATTCCTGATCAGCCTCCGCTTGGTGTCGCAGTCCATCCGAGGGACAGAGAAGGGCAGGGTGACGATGCGGTTTAAGAACTCGTAGCCGTTGTTGGCCATACCTCTCATATACTTGGAGCTTTCCACGCAGTCGACAATGATGCTGGAGTCAACAGCCAGGATGGAGATGAAAGGGGCGTCATCGTCTGAGAGGAGAATGTTCATGGCATCAAGGACGCCCACCACCTTGTCAGGGCTGCATGTATCCAAGTGGGTGATCTCCAGCACCACCCGCAGCTTCCGCCGCTGGAAGATCTCCATGTACTGCAGGAACCCAGTGATTGTCCTGACTTCGCTTTTCACGCAGCTCATGAAGCCCAGCTGTGCGCTGAGAGCCGTCTGGTTCATCTGTCTCTCCAGCTGGCTCTTCTGGGTGACGATAATGTTTCGTACCACTGTGATAGTGAGCCGTATGGCAGCTGCTGCAGAGACGCTGACAGCCGTCATCCCAATGCCTTCCACGACAGCTATGGCGTCTCCCGAGGCATCCCCGATGGGGATCCCAAACACTAGGAGGAGACCACCCACCCCAATAGCTACCATGATCAAAAGGATCACAGCCACCCACAGCGGGAGGAAGAGGAACTTCTTGCTAACCCATTCCTGATCCCCTGGTCTTTCGATGATGCTACATTTCCTGTCTATGGTCCTGTAAATGCTCATGGGTAGGAGACCAAAGTGGCTTTCGATGCCGTCGCACAGTGTGGTAATGAGGCCTGCCCAGAGCTGGTCGCAGCCCGCGTACTCCCAGGCGCTGAAATGGATGAAGACGTGTTTCACGTTCCTTCTCCACTTCTGCTGCTCCGTCAGGACCGGCCGGTAGAAGATCATGAGTAACAGGAGCTTGAGTAGATCCCGGCCAGTGTTGTCACGCTGCATCTTCTGCGTCCGCTGAAATTCCTCCTGGTCTTTCTTCTTCGATTCGTTTTCCATGTTCTCTGAGATAAAAGAGGAAGATATGTTAGGTACCTGGCAGTGCCTTAAATCTCTCCTCCTGAAGGGTCTTCCAGCTTCACAATCCCTCCCTTCTGGGAAGCAATCAAGAATGGGTAGCTCTTGGCAAAGCCATCCTTAGGATTGATGGGATCCTACGCCGTACTATTAAACTGGTGCCCATCTGCCCAACAGCAGCCCAGATGGATGTTGAATTTTTAGCGATGTGATTTTATAATCCTCATCCACACACTAATAAACAAACACATTTTAAACTAAGGTCCTGTCGACTCTCACAGTAAATTCAGCAAACATTTAGCAGAGGTTGGCAAATGCCTGTTAAATGGCTTCATTACCATGTCGTCGATGTTCTGCCAGTAGCTCGAGCAGACTTTGTCACTTGTAAATTAACTAGATCTTCTAGAACTTCTGCTGCTGGAGGAAGCAGAGCCACAGACCATGGATAGGAAGAGGCAGGTGGGTGGAGTGGACATGAAAACCCAGTGCTGCTCCAAATTTTCAGGTCCCCTATGCGATTGCATAATCGGCAAATGAGTACGGGTGGCTCTGGCTCTTTGGAGATAGTTGTCATCCACTAATCCCCATCCCCACAAGGTTCCTTCCCCGTCTTACGTTCCCCGGGGCAGTACTCACCCTTGATTTTGTGTAAGAGCAGGTTTTTGCAATGTCCCCATGGTGCATAAAACCCAGCAGTCACTGGCGTGGGCACAGTGTACAGGGCCTTCGCTAAAGCGAGGCAGTAGATATCCTCCTTGGTCTGGAACCCTGCAACGGGGATGAGGTAAAACACGAAGATTAGCCTCACCGAGCGCATCCGCAGTGGATGCTCAACAGTGTCTCCGCTAATATTTTTCGGTTCAAGGTACTAGGTACAAGGGGAGGGAGCAAACAAATGTCCGAAACCAGACAAGTTTATTTTAGGCTATAAATATTGGGGTGCCTGGCCTTACCCCCTTTGCATGGCCGAAGGGACAACAGAGACTTACTGACTGAATTGCTCCTCGTCCTGGGGCACTCATGAGTTGGTGCACGTGTAACCGCAAATCCAGGGCACTAGATCTGTGACTACACGGCTATAAACCTGGCCAAGTGCCTCTGTCACCAGACGGTGTCTGTGGTCGGTCTTTGTGCATAACAGCGAGATCTGCAGCAGGAGCAGGCTGCGTTACCTGCACTGACCACTGATAACACCAGAGCTCCAAGAACAGAAGCACTGAGCCACGCTGCTGAGGCAACCACATCACAGCTCTTAACACTAGGAACCCGTAAGTACTCCTGTAGACCCTGCTTTCGCTGGCATTAAGCCAAACAGCGTCCACAGAGCCCCCTGGCACTCCTGCGCCCTGCTGTGCGATGCAGAGGGAGAGATGGAGAAGAGAAAGGCCCTCGTGTTTGTGACGGACCGGCCGTGTCTGGGCACAGCTTAGGGCGTCCGCTCAGGGCGAATTGCTCAAATCCGGGGCTCTTTACAGTCCCCCTGACTGGCGACCTCTCCACACAGGCCACAAACCAGTCTCACAGAGCACTTCAGCTGCCTGCCTGAAGCCTCCCGAGCAAAACCCCTCCGACACCCCAGCAATATCCGTGCCCCAGATGGCCCCGGGCCTATACACAGGTGGGGGGTCCTAGCACCCAATCCCACCTACCCCGAACAAGTTCTGTCCGGTTCCAAGAAACCAGCCACAGATCCCTGGTCAATTTACCCTCTGGACCTTACCCACAAATCACGCTGGGCCAATCCTTTAGAATCTATATCTAAAGGTTTATTATTACAAGAAAGAAAAGCCTGAGAGTAAGGTTATTAAAGTACAGTACGTTACATGCACCGAATCTCCCAGTTCTCGATGCAGGCTCTAGGAGAGATGTTGCAGCTGCTGGTTTAAAAGTTCTTATTGCACATCCTACGATCAGGATGGGTTCACAGGTCTTCTGGGCTCTTCAATCCCTGCAGTGCTGCCTCTGGGATGAAGTGCTGAGCTGAGAACAAAATGGCATCGACCACATGGCCTCTTTATACTCCTTCCTGGCCTCTTCTAGTCTGCAGCAAGTCACCTGGTCAGAGGCCAATCTCTATATTTCTTGCTGGCTGCCCTCAGGTGACAAATCCCATTCTTTGGGTGTGTCCATAGCCTATTGAGAGCCATTGTTCCACAGGGCTTTGCTACTCAGCCTGTCCATAGCCATGCTTAACCACATTCACAGAAATATTCAGCTTCCACACAGATTACAGATTCCTACCTACACACACAGACATTATACACTCACATAAATAGCGTACATAAGATCAACAAACAATAATCTCCCATTCAATACCCCACATAGCTCCCCCCACACCAATTTCTGGGGCCAACACCCCCACCTGGGGGTGCAGCAGCGATCTGGCTGCTTCCTTCCAATTCAGCAACGTGACAGTGTTCCTTTGCCCTGGCCCAGGCTAGCCTATGCCACTTCCCATGGTTCTGTGGGCCAGACTTGCAGGGCAGGGAAAAGAGATGTAGAGATCATGGTGGGTAATCAGCAGAACATGAGCTCCCATTGTGGCGTTGGGGCTTAAAAAGCTATTGTAATTCTGGGATGTATAAACAGGAAACGCTTGAGCAGGAGTAAAGAGGCTGTCTCGCTTCTGTGATGGATGGGAGGCCCACTGTTCTTTTCTGAACATCCCAGTATTCAGTGACTAAAGGGTTAAACCTAGCTAGCTAGAAAGTGTTGGAAGGGAGATCAGATCTGCATTAAAAGGGAATCTGTCTGCTGTTTTTCTTTGTGAGTTTAATCCTGGAGCTGCGGAAGGGGATGAGGGGGGGGGGGGGATGAATTGAACTGGGCAGGGACATCATGCCTAAAAAAAAGAATACCTGGGCCTAGAATTGGACTGGACCTTGGAAGTGTGGATCCTTGAGTAGATAGAGAATGTTTATTTAGATGCGATCAGGTTATTTTTTTGTTTTGTTGTTTGGTTAAACTCCTCTGTGCTAAATCCATATCCCCTCCTCTCCCCACTATAACTTTAAACTGAATCCCAGGGATGCAATTGTCTGTGTTTTAATCTGTTCTTTTCTCAGTTGCGCTATAACTCCTAGCAGCCAAGTCAGCTTTACAAATGAATACCTTTTTGTTTTCTTAATATAATCACATATTTTAAGGCTATGATCTGATTTTGTATCCTGGAAACTAATAGGAGGTCTGTGTATACCTGCCTAAGACTAAGAGGACAGCTATCAGAAATTACAGTTTGTTTTCATTTTTCTTTTTTTCTTTCCAAGTGCTAAATAAAAGGGAATAATCACATCTCTGGATCTGCTGGCAGTGCTCCTCCTAATGCCCCCTAATATGCCATTAGCCTTCTTGGCTACAAGGGCACACTGTTGACTCATATCCAGCTTCTCATCCACTGTAACCCCCAGGTCCTTTTCTGCAGAACTACTACTTAGCTGGTTGGTCCCAGGCCTGTAACAATGCTTGGGATTCTTCTGTCCCAAGTGCAGGACTCCGCACTTGTCCTTGTTGAACCTCATCAGATTTCTTTTGGCTCTTGTGTAAAAGGGTTTGGGGTACCCTTCTGGAATACGTTCCCAAGTGACTTCTTCCTGCGTTCAAGAAGAAAAAGTTTTTTTCCACTTGGGTAGAGGCAGCAACCCTCCTAAGCTCAGGGACTCTGTGACCTTGGGGAGTTTTGAAGCAGAAGCCCATAGAGACACGGTATTTTAAGGTCTCTTTTGGGCCCACACCTTCTGCACTCCAAGTGCCAGAGTGGGGAACCGACTTAGCCTCTTTATTCGGCACTTGAACTTCTGCTGCTGGAGTTCTGTGCCCAGCTCTGGTGACCAGAATTCCAGATGGATGTTGATAAATTGGAGAGGGGTCATGTCAAGGCTGTTTCCCACTCTGGCACTCCAAGTGCAGAAGGTGGGGGCCCACAAGAGACTTTAAAATACCCTGCCACTGGAGGCTTGCGTTGGTGTTGCTGCCATCATCCAAATGCACAAACCCCTTTGAGAACCAGACAGGCGCATTTCAGAATTCCCTCCTGTGGGGTACCTTCCTTGTCCTTGACACTCCCTCCAGAGAGAGCTTGAAAACCTGTAATTTCTCCTAGAAGTATGGCTTGCTGTCTTAGGCACGTGCATACAGAACCTTCCACCCTCTAGGATGCAGGAATCAGATCATGGTTTTAAAAATGTGACGTCTATTAACAAAACAAATACACTTGGTGAAACATTACTTAGAATCATAGAACCATAGAGCTGGAAGAGACCTCAGGAGTCATCAAGTCCAGCCCCTGCCCAAGGCAGGACCTATCCCAACTAAATCAACCCATCCAGGGCTTTGTCAAGCCAAGACTTAAAAACCTCTAGGGATGCAGATTCCACCACCTCCCTAGGGAACCCATCTCAGTGTTTCCCTACCCTCCTAGTGAAATAGTTTTTCCTAATATCCAACCTAGACCTTCCCCATTGTAACTTGAGACCATTTCTCCTTGTTCTGCCATCCGTCACTACTGTGAACAGCCTCTCTCCATCCTCTTTGGAACCTCCCTTCAGGAAGTTGAAGGCTGCTATCAAACCCCCCTCGCTCTTCTCTTCTGCAGACTAAACAAACCCAAATCCCTCAGTCTCTCCTCATAGGTCATGCGCTCCAGCCCCCTAATCATTTTGGTCGCCCTCCGCTGGACCCTCTCCAATGCGTCCACATCCTTTCTATAGTGGGGGCCCCAGAACTGGACACAATACGCCAGATGTGGCCTCACCAGAGCCGAATGAAGGGGAATAATCACTTCTCTGGATCTGCTGGCAATGCTCCTCCTAATGCACCCTAATATGCCATTAGGTTTCTTGGCTACAAGGTCACACTGTTGACTCATATCCAGCTTCTCATCCACTGTAACCCCCAGGTCCTTTTCTGCTGAACTGCTACTTAGCCAGTCGGTCCCCAGCCTGAACTATGCTCGGGATTCTTCCATCCCAAGTGCAGGACTCTGCACTTGTCCTTGTTGAACCTCATCAGATTTCTTTTGGCCCAATCCTCTAATCTGTCTAGGTCACTCTGGACCCTATCCCTGCCCTCCAGCATATCTACTGCCCTCCAGCGTATCTACTTGGTTGCTAGGTGTTACAAAGAAACTGAAAAAAGAAAGATTAAAACACAGAAAATTGCTTCCCTGGGATTCAGTTTGAAGAGTTCCAGGGTAAAGGGGGATAGTTACATGTGCTTAGCAAAAAGAAGTCCAACAAACTAAAAAAAATAACCTAGTAGCGTCTGACTAAAAATTCCCTGTTCTACTCACATCTCTCTTGTTCCAAGATTTAGTCTTTCCCTAGCCAAGAAAGTCGCTGGATTCTGCTTGCCCAGGTTCCTGGCTTAATTCACATCTTCCAGGCATGATCACACAACAACAGGCACATCACTGCTTCCAATTCAAAACCCCAAATTCTGTTTCCATTTTCTTTCCTGGCCTCCTGTCAACTCGCTTCCTGCTTCTCTAGCATTCCTGGAGACTTTCTAGGACCTTTTGTCTATGGTTTCAACCTTTCCAGGCAAGACAGTTAGGGTTAAGTCCCAAGACTTTCAGGCAACCGTCTGCTTTTGACACGACCTGCCTGTTTCTCTTCAGCTAACTCTTGCTTACTTTGGTTCAGGCCTCAAGCCTTACACCAGGCCCATGCTTCAGGCCCATCCTTTCTAGTACAGGATGTAGCCTGGTAACAAAGCCCTGACTGTGGTATCAGGAAACCTGGGTTCTATTCCTGCCTCTCCCACAGGTTGGAGAGGTTATTCCCTGTCTGTAAAATAAGACTAATGATACTAACCTTCACTTTTTAGACCTACACACAGCAACTAGGGATTTTTATTAACTACTCAAATATCGGTGAGCCTGGCTCGCTAGATGAACCATCCGGTTCCTCTTGGAATCATGTTAAATGCTTGATCCCCATGACCAAAGTCTCAGATACTGGGAGAAGTGACACGGGGGAATAAAAGCTGCTGTCTGAGGTAAAGTACCTGGCAGGAATCCCCTGGAATGGGAGCCATCGCTACCAGGAGCCCAGGAATAACAAGACTCCAAAAGTCCAGCTGCCAGGCAGTTTGACCATCTCCTTCAGGCCAGTGGCCCAGAATTCCAGGACATCTTTGGGCCTGGGTTTAAAAAGAGGCAGTACCGTGTGCTCAGCCCCTTTTTATCCATCCCCTTTCCCTCCATTGGCACGCAACCCTCAAATGGCCAAAGGTTTCCCTTTCCCTCCCTCCTTGGTTAAACAAGCTGGTTAAACAGCTCGAGATGATGGAGTGATAAGCACCCACTGACAGAGTCGCTCGGGTTGCAGGGCCAGCGTAAATCCGCTTTTAAAACTGCCGGCCATAGCTGCAGCTACGGGAGGGGACTCTAGCAAGGGCCTGGAACAAGGAACAGGGCTCCACTCCTGCATGGGATTCGGGCTTCCCCCAGGCAGATGCTCTGTTGCTGCTTTCCTGTCTCTCCCTTCTCCAGGTGGAAGGGGACGGTTAGCCAGTGTTCCCTGCAAGCTGAGCTCTTGGGCGGCCAGCCAGGAGACATTCAAATGCTGCCCAGTTTGCTAGCCGGTAGCATGTGTTTCTAGTGGTGGTGCATGTGGTGTACTGGGTGTAGACATAGATCTTGTTGTTATAGTAACTGCGTTAGGTCACTGGGGGTCAGCCCAGCTGGTTTGGGTTTTTTCTAGCTAGCTCCGTGCTATGCAATAAAATGGACACTTGCAACTACTCAAGGTCTCTGTATTTCCACTGATTTCTTCCCATGCTGTGAAACTCCACGTGACGTAACAGTGCACATCCGTGCATGCCTTGGTGCACATAACAAAATGTATTCCGCACAGGAGTGGGGGAAAAAGTAGAGGCATTATTGCCGCTAGCTCCTTACTGAAACTCAGTGAAAGGCAGGGGAAATGAGAGATCAAGATCCTGAGACTGACAGTCCCCAGGAACAACGGGGAGAGGCTAAAGTCCCAGTTCAGCCTGACTGGCAGAGCAGGGAGCCAGGAGGGAGCCAGGGTCGGCAGAGTGGGACTGAGCTAAGGAGAGAGCAGGGGCCCGCACTGAGCTGGGGAGCAGGGCTGGCCTCGGGGAGGGAGAAGGGGAGGCCGGGGTCAGGATCGGGGGCAGTGCGACTGGCCTCAGGGAGGAAGGGGTCAGAGGCAGCATGACTGGCCTCGGGGAGGGAGAAGGGGAGGCCGGGGTCAGGATCGGGGGCAGTGCGACTGGCCTCAGGGAGGAAGGGGGGGTCAGGGGCAGCATGACTGGCCTCGGGGAGGGAGAAGGGGGGGCCAGGGTCAGGATCTGGCCCTTCCCCCCCAGAGCTGCTTCCCATCCCCTCTTCCTTCCAGCCAGTTCCTGCCCCCCCCCCAGCCAGTCCCTCTTCCTCCCTCCCCCCTGCCCAGGATCAAGTGTGTCCGTTTTTTGGGGGGAGGGTCTACCTCGCAACCCTACGAGTCAGACCCAGCGCAGGCACCAAGTGATGGGGGCTGCCAGAACTTTGGGAACCTGAGTCTGCGGGGTGGGGGTTTGTGGCAAGTCAGGAGATGAAAGGGGAAGGCACTAAGGGATAGGGTGTAGGAGAGAGACAAATGCCCAGGGGCCAAGTGGAGACAATGAGGAAAAGGGCAGGAGGGGAGGTGTCAGTGAGGGAGGGGACAGGATGATGCTAGTAGAGGAGAGGGGAAGGGCTGTGGGGGCTAGAGGGGAGAAGGGGAGGTGCTGGGAGAAGGCTTGAAAGAAGGGGTGGGCATGAGGAAGGCGGAGATGGAGCAAGGCACGTGTAAAGGCACAGGGGCATGAGGGGAACGGGGGCAGAGGGTGGTGAGGGAGTGGGCAAAGTGGGTAGGGGCAGTGAGGGAAGGGGGAGGCACCAAGAGGGTGCAAGGGTAAGGGAAGGTGCAGGTGCCAGGGAGTCCGGGGGGTGAAGCAGAAGGGCAGACACCTGCAGGGGAGGGACCAGCAGCAGAGGAGAGAGGCAGGACAGGTGTGTAGAGGGAGGTGTTAGAAGAGGGGATGAGGAGGGGTAGCTCACATGGTCAGAGTGGGGCTACTGGAGAAGTGGGCACAGGGGGGGAGAGAAAGGCTGCTGGAGGGGGCAGGTCTCGGGAAGGCCGAGGGCAGTGAGAAGGGCAGGAGTCAGGACAGCAGAGGTGGGTGAGGGATTGGGGGGCAGCAGGCACCAGGGGAGCTGATGGAGGAAGGGAAGGAGACAGGGCAGCAGAGGGGACAGGTAAGTGGTTCATAAGATATTTATGAATAACTTGGGTGCCACCATGGCACATCCAAACAAGCCACACTCAGTACTGGTGCACAACACAAAATGTATTGTGCTCATGGGAGGAAACTCTTAGAGGGAACACTTCCCCCAGCCTCCCCACCCCCCGAGTTATTGTCTCACACATTGGGTTAATGCAATTGCAGGATCGTTGCACGAGGGGGGGGTTTGGTGAGGGCCAAACTAATCCCTATTGGTAAGTGGATGGTGGGAAAAGTCCTTGGGGGGGGGGGAGGTCACATGACACCTTTTATTTCTGGTCATGTGTCCATATTGCCCTGAAAGTGTTACCTCCAGAGGCGTGGCTAATGGGAGTCAGGGGGCGTGGCTAATGGGGGTCAGGGGGCGTGGCTAATGGGGGTCAGGGGGCGTGGCTAATGGGGGTCAAAGAGTACATTTAAAAACATTCTTTGGCTGCACACCCTAATGAAATGTGCTGCGCACGCCTATGGGCAGAGAGCAGATCCAGTCCTGGGAGCAGGGCTGCAGCCACAGAGTTATAGACGCCGCCCAGAGAGCAGATCCGCATGCTGGGAGCAGGCCTGCAGCTGTAACCCACACACCTGATGTGGGTCACTATCCTATGGAGTGGCACTGAGACCACGTCCAGCAAGCAATTATTACAAGGGAGCTCTTCAGCCTATGCTGAGAGGCAACTGACTTATAACTCAAGCTGTAGCAGCTCCTGCCCTAAGCTCCAAAAGTCCCAGGTTCTAATCCACCTGGTGGCAGTTGCACAGCCATGGAAGCAGAGGGGCCAGGGAACCCTCTGTACAAGACTCCCCCCTCCCCCCCCACACACCCTTGCTTCCTGGAATCAGCCACCTAGGTGAATAAAGCTGGAAACCCCCATACCTATAGCTGTGCACCTTTGCTAAATAGCTACAGCCATTCTAAAGTGCCCAGATCTCACAACTGAAAAGGAGACATCCCAATGAGCTGCTAAGCTGTGCTGCCTGCCTCGGACGAGGAGCGAGTGCTGTAACTCTGGAGCCTAATGATGGAGCCTAATGATGGTGGTGTCCTACAGCCATTTTCAGATTAGTACAGCTGCCTCCCTGTGAACCAGGTGCCAGCTGGCCATGGGGTCCCATAGACCTGGCTTGTGCAGCCTAACCTGATAACCAAGCAGCCCATCCATTACTAGCCAGCCGATTACCTTGGGCATGGGAGACCATCGCACTCGTAATTCCTGGGGCCTTCAGGCACTGACAGGGCTTGACTTGATCGGCCAGCTAGGGAGAAAGAAATAAACAGAAGGCAGAGGAGTCACCAAGAGATCAGAAGACCAGCACGATGCCTTATAGGCCGTTCAGCTGTGAAGAGTCACCAAGACAGGGCAGGTGATGCTAACCTGAGTTAGTCCATTAGCTGCGGCTAGGCTGGGCCACGAGAGGAGAGACAGGCAGTAAATCTGCAGCTGTCAGACCATAAGGAGGACACGGAGGTTTCGAAACCAGCTCAGAGAACAGGGCTGGGTAAGATGCAACCCACCAAACACTGTGATCTGGCCGCTTTCTGTTTAGATCCTGCTGCCCATGCCGCCGAATTCTAAGTGGGGACTCAGGCAGCAGGATCCGATTTTAAATGATTCACGGCTCATGGTTACAGCAGGGGCAGGAGCCACGAGCCCTTTAAAAAGCTGCAGCCACGCTGGACAGCTGCCAGTAGTGGCAAAGCTGTGAGCTCTTTTCTGTGCTTTTAATTGAAAGCCTCAGCCACGGAGAACTCTGAGGGTGGGCTAGTCCACAACACCGCCCCTTCTGCCTCAGGCTCCGCCCCTTCTGTGGGTGGAGCCGGCCTATGACCCCATACCAAAATCCATTAAGTGGCCCCCTTCTGAAAATTATCGCCCAGCCCTGTCACAGAATCATAGAAAAGTCTGAGTGGAAGGGACCATGATAGGTCCAGTGTTTCGCAAACTTTTTTTATAATGTACCCCCTTTAAAAAAAAATGTGTAAGTACCCCCAGTACCTACAGTTTTCAGACACACACAATTTTTTTCTACCGTTGCAACACATTTGTTTAAACAACTGCATCGTAGCCGGGCGGGCGATGGCATTTTTGGGTGTAAAAGGTACAAAAAGAATAAAGCGCTGTCAAACTGAAAACTAAAATTCAGTTTTCTCCAAATTTCAGTTGTGTTGACGTGTCCCCCAGACATCTCTTGAGTACCTTTAAGGGGACTCGTACCACTGGTCGAGAAGCACTGATCTAGTCCACCCCTGCACCGAGACAGGACCAAGCATGTTTGTCTCACCTCTTGGCTCCTAGGACACGGCTTGAACTAACGCACTTGGAAAGACATTATCGTATATACGCCCAAAGTGCTTCGTCTCAGTGTATTACCATAAAATCTAACTGACCAAACTCCGACCTTTCATTTCCCTGTCACTTGGCCAGCCACAGCCTCACAAGCCTTCGGCATCGATCTCAAAGCCTTCGTCACGCTTTTACACAGCTGTGCTGACACGCTTGTAAGCCAGGCACACTTGTGCGACACGTCCCAAAGCACTTGCTCCAGGGCATTACATCGCACTTGCCTGCCTTTGATGGACAGGGAAAGGGAGACCTGAAAGGCCTCTCCAAGGTCACCAGCGCGAGAGTGAGCGCAGAATTGCGGAGCAAGGGTCTAACACACAACTCTGTGCCTTAGTCACTAGGTGGCATTAGATTAGAACCCGGGAGTTCTTACACCCAACCCCCTGCCCCCTCCACTAGGCCATGCTGCTGGCCTCCCGCCTCTCCCCCAGGGCTTGGAGACAGACGGGAGGCTGGAGCCAGCCTGCGCAGAAGGGGCTGTAACGCTTACAGCTCGTTCATGACACTGCCCCTGCGCAGCCCCTCTCAGATCCACACTCGGAACCCACAAGAAACACCCCAAGAGCAGAGATGAAACCGCCACTCACCTGCAGCCCAGCTTCCAGGAAGGGCAAAGCAAAAGCGGAGCTCGCGGATTCCAGCCCAGCCTGGCACCTGCTTCCTGAACTTTGGCCCCTTTCCTCCAAGATAGCAGGAGGCTGCTCTGGGCCTTTTGTGCCCACGACGGGGCAGAAAAGCAAACTCAGCTGTTGGTTCCATCTTGCGGGCAGACCCCCGCAGACAGTGGCAGGCGGGGGTATCGACTGACCCTCCAACCCAGGATATTCCCCCCACACCTGGATTCGCTTCCTAGTCATCCCCATCTCCCTGCAGGATCCTTGTTTCTCATCCCGCCGGTCCGAGAAATTGTCAGAGCAGGTTGATCCTGACCTTGCCAAGGGCTTAGGTTACATCACAAGGCTTTGCCGCCACAGCTGGCTTGGCTTGGGTGTGTGGCAAAGGGCCCCCCTCCCCGCTCCCCCCCCCCTCCCGCTGGCACAGCTATTCTGGCAAAGCCGCCAGGGCAAATGGCAACTCTGCCGAAAAGCATCTGCTGGCTTTAAGCTCCCTGCGAGCTGTTCTCATCGCTCAGCCATCACCACCACTGCCCTGCCTCTGTCCTGCTCCTCATCCCCGCCCCCCCTCCTATCCCCTGCTCTCCTCCATCTCCTCCCCCTTCCCTTCTCCTGCCCCTCCCCATTTCCACCTGCCCTGCCCATCCCCGTCCTCTCCCTCCCCCCGTCTGTCCCCCTCTTATGTGAGGGCTTTGCTGGAAACGCCCCCCCCCCCCCCAAGCCGGGGAGATCTCCCCTCCGGGAACAATTCAGCCCCCCCCCATCTCGCTCCCTCCACTCCACAGTATTTCCTCCATTCCCCACAGTTGAAAATTGAGCTCCCCCATCCCCTCAGGTGACAGTCGGGCTCCCCCATACGCAGCTGCCTAGGTAGGCACCTCCGCAGCCAGAGCCTGCCCCTGGCGCCCACGTCCCCTCCCCGACTGCCTGTCCCAGACAACCACCTGAACCTGCGTCCCCCATTCCCTCAGATCACAGCTCCCTCCCTGACCCTGCACCCCCCGACACCCCTCCCCCAGGCCAGACTCCTCTCTGGCACCCGCACCCCCTCCCCCAAACCCTCTGCTCCCCCTTCACCCAGGTCACAGCTCCCTCCCTGACCCTGCACTCCTCTAGAGCCCCTCCCCCAGGCCAGAGTCCTCTCCTGCGCCCATACCCCCTCCTGGACCGTGCACCCCTATCCACCGCCCCAGATCATACCCCCCCGCTGCACCCAGGCTCCACCCCTAAGCTCCCTTCTGCACCCAACCGCCCCGTCCCAGACCCCAAACCCCTCGGTAGAAATGTGGCCCTTGATCAGTTGCCAAAATGGCCCCCCCATTACAAATTATTGACCAAGCCTGATCCAAATGTTTTTTGAAACATTGTTTAATGAGAATGTAAATACAATTCAATACAATTGGGAGGGTTGGGGGGAGGGGGACGCAGCTGCTGGCTCCTCAGCTCTTGCTGCTCTCACTGGGTGTCTTCCTGCTGCAAGGGAAGCAGAATCCGTCACATTCATCCCTGGGGACTCAGGGGAACTGGCCCCCAGCATTTCCACCCTCCTCCCCCCTGCTCTCTGGTCACCCCCCGTCAGGCCCGCAGGGTGAGCTCCTGACCGCCCCCCCCCACCCAGAGCTCCTGACACCTCGGCCCCCTCCCGCCTCCTAGGACAGTTTCTGTGTTCAGAGCCTCCCCCACCCCCAGGGACGCTCGCAGGGGCAGGAGGGATTCTGCCAGCAGGGACGTGGGGTGGGGGCAGCCTGAGGAAAGGGGCGGGGGACTCCCTGAGGGGATGGGAAGGAGACCCTGGCCCTGCCCCACTCTCCTGATCTGCTCCGGCTGCTCACCATGTATTCCAGGAGCTGATGGGCCTGCCCATGCAGGGCGTGGGCCAGGACCAGCCCGGCCTGGCTGGGGCGCCGCAGGGGGGAGCGGGCAGCGAGCAGAGCCTTGTCCAAAAAGCAGTTCTCCTGCTCTGGTGTAAAGAGCTGCCCAAAGACCTGGAATCAAGAGCACAGGAGGTTTCAGCTGACGGCCCAGAGCCCGGCCCCAACTCCTGGGGCTAAAACAGCTTCCTCCTCCCCCAAACTCCCTTCCAGACCCTGCACCCAGACGCTCTCCTCACCCGGCACCCCAACCCCTGCCCCAGGTCACAGCTTCCTCCTGCCCCCAAGACCCTCCTACCCCCACGAGGGCCCCAGCCAGCCCCACCCCCGAGCCCTGCCCTGCCCTGGCAGCGCGTCCTTACCTCTCCCACCCTCACGCTGTTGCTGTGAGCCAGGACCCATCTTTCTTTGTAGTAGTGTCTGCACCACAGGTCCTCTGCCTGGTGGATGTTGAGGCCTGCAAGAGACACAACAGGGTCATTCTGCTGGCAGGTCTGAGCCCTTCCCCTCCCACGGGTCCCTGCAGGCATCCCTGGGCAAATGGAGGGGCACAGGGGGCAGAAGGAGGGGAACACAGAGGGACGCATCCCCCCTTGGGCCAGTCTGGGGGAAAAGGGCTGGGTCCCCTCCCCCCGCCGCCGGCACCCTCAGGGTGTCCCTGGGGCCCAGGTCCCGGCTGGGTTCCTTACCCCTGTGGTGCAGGAGGAGTTGATACAGGCTGTGCACCCCCTCCCGGGCCAGCCGGCTGACGTCTTCGGATGGGTCCGAAATAAAAAGGCCCAGCTGGGCCACGTGGTGACCCATCCTCGGCCAGTCGGCGGAGTTCTGAGGGGAGAGAAGAGGGGGGGTCCCTCAGCATCCTGGGGCTGCACGTCCCATGCAAACGGCCGCCGAGGCGGGTCTGAGCTCGGGGGACGGACAGAGACACCTCCCGGGGCGGGGCGGGGCCGGCCTTGCGAGGAGACAACCCTGAGCAATGGCCCCGACTGAAGGGTCACTCCGGGGGTGGAACAAGGGGATCCACTGACGGCCACTCCCCAGTCCCCAGGCCCAGTCCCTCAAGAGCCCCCCTGAAGGGCCCAGGGTCGCCCCTCCCCGGGGAAAGGAGAACGCGGCCCATTCCCGGCCCATTCCCGGCCCATTCCCGGCCCATTCCCGGCCCTGCCTCTGCCTCCCGGGGACGCTCCCAGCCCCGCGCCCTGCAGCCCCAGACCCCCCGGCTCCGAGGTCACTTACGTCAAACCCCGGGAGGGTGGTGGCGACTCCCAGCAGGGCCGTGGTGCTGCCAAGGGCCCTGGCTCGCTCCTGGGGCAGGCGGGACTCCAGCCACGGGCTCAGGTGCTGGGGGGGAAAGAGGCAGGTCAGGACCCGTAGGGAGGTGCCGGTTCTGGGCAGAGCCTGGGGCTCCTCTCGGACTGTGCCCCCCCCAGCCACTGACACTGCTCCTCTCTCGGCCCCCCCCCCCGAGGAAGCAGGGACAATGGCCCCGTCCCCCCCACGGGGCTCACCTCAATTATGAGCTGCAGCCGGGCGGTGTCTGGGGACTCGGCGAGGAGGCTCGCCAGTAGGGCCTGGAGGTCGTAGGGAAGGGCCCGGATGAACTGCTGCAAGACAAGGGGGAGCCCTGGGTCAGAGGGGGGTTGGGGGATCCAGGCCACCCGCTGGCTCCGGGGTCCAGCCTAGAGCAGGGTCTGAGCCGCCTCGCAGAGCAGGGAGGAGCCCAGGCTGGGCATGGAAGGGACAGGCCCCCCGGGAGAGCAACGGGAACCCTGGAGGGAAGGATCCAAACCTGCAGCTTCTTCCCTCCCTCTGCCCCCCCCCGTCCTCTCTGGAGCTCCAGCCCACCCCGGGAGCAGGGCCCGGAGGGACGTACCTGTGTGTGGATGGGCTCCTGCTGCCAGTCCCCAGACACTGTCTGTCCTACGGCCGCCGTCAGCAGGGGGCTCAGGAGCTGGGCCCGCAGGGGAGGCTGCAAGGTGCTGGCAGGAGAGAGGGGCAGAGGCTGTTAATTCAGCAGCAGGAGACAGAGACTTTCCCACTCCCTGGCCAGGGGATCTGCTCTGGGGGGAGTCGGCGGGGGGGTCGGTACCTGAGGCTGCAGGCGGCGTTGAGGCAGTCGGCCAAGACCAGCGGGGGGGGCGAGTCCTCCATGATCTCCTGGGAGACCCAAGGAGACAAAGGGGCGTGTGAGGCTGGGCCCCCAAGAGACGCTCAGACGGCAAGCGCCCCCACCCAGCAGGATCCAACCCCACTGCCTCCCGCTGCCCTGTAGCCCCCCTGCCCGGCACAGGGCCCCTCCCAGCACCCCCCTCCCAAACCGGGACCAGCTCAATCCTTGTCCCCAGGCCGTCTCCTGCCCCTCACTGCCCTGGTGACCAGCCTCTGAACCTCCTCATCCCTGCTCCCCAGGCGCATCCCCAGCAGCCCGCTCGGCTCCCTTCCAGCCCCCCATGGCCCGGGGAGACCCCTCCCTGTCCCGAATCCCCCTTCCTGTCCGGCACCCCAGACCTGCCCCATTTCTGTGTCCCTCCCTCCTCCAGCATCCCCACCCACCCTCCCCATGTCCACCTCCAGCCCTCCTGGCTCCACCCATCCCGTTTCCAGCACCCCCACCCGCCGCCATCGCCCAGGCAGACCCGCGTCCACCCCACGTATCCCCTCCCCTCCTCCCGGCCGCCGCGACTCGCTTACAATGATCCTGGCCACCATGGTGTCCTTGCAGCAGCGCGGCGCCAGGGTGTCCTCGCCCCTTTGGAGGGCGGCGAGGCAGGCGGGGGTGACGGCCAGAAGGAACCGCTGCAGGGCGGCTGGGCTCTGCACCCCAGAGAGAGTCTGTGAGCCTGGGGCCTGCCTGCCCCCCACGGACAGCTGCAGGGCTCAGGTCTCCCAGGAGTGGAGGTGGGAGCTGCCGGTTGTCCAAGCACCCGCACTCCCCCCCCAACTGCTGCCTCAGGCTTGTGGGGGCCCAGCTGGTGCATGACAAGAGCCCCCAGCTTGGGGGGCCCAGGTCATGCAGGAGAAGGGGCCCCAGGGGGATCCCCAGGGACAAGCCCCTCCCGGAGGGGGGGGGGACGTGCTGGGAAGGGGCCGGACAATCTCGGGTCCCCCCCGTGTGGAGAAGGTTCCTACCGTGTCCCGGGTGTGGAGCTGCTCTTCGATGTCGTAGAAGGCCCCTTCCTCCACCCGGGAGTCCATCCGCTCCTGGCAGCGCTCCGCCGAGGCGCAGGGGGGCTCTGTGCGGGAGGGAAGGGACCAGGGTGACTCCAGCGGCCAGCAGGGGTCACGTGCCCCCATGTCAGGGACCCAGGGCAGGTTGGGCCCCACACGCCCCTCGCAGGGACCCATCCCCCTTCCACCCTCACATCTGCCAACGCCCTCAGCAGAGCCCCCACCAGGAACAAGAGAGCCAAGCAGCCCGCCCCCATCCATTGCCCTGGCTGCGGGGCAGACACTGGGGCTGCCCCTCTCCAACCCCCCCCGGGTACTGGGTGAGCCACTGGGCCCAGCGTGTTCACGGCCCCTCACCTGGGTCTGAGCGGCTGCGCGAGGTGGCCCGGCTGCAGCTGGAGGCCCAGGCGCTGCTGCTGACGGACCTGGACCCACAGCTGCAGGGGCTGGTGCGGGGAGCGACGGGCTGGGGGCTCCCGGAGACTGGCAGGTCCCCGGGGGCCGGGCAGGGCGATGCCCCCTGGTGGTAATGGGGGCTGGGCTCCCGGGGCAGATGTTTCTCTCCACAGAGGAGCAGGCCCCAGAGCCACCCTACCCGGCTGCCCCGCTGGGCTGGGTCCCGCCTGCCCAGCCGCCTCTGGAGCCAGGTCCGGGTGGGCCTGGCCGGTGGGCGAGTCGCCCCGAGCTGGTGGGATTCAGCATCCCCGCCCGGGGGGACGGAGGAGCTGCTTCCCACCGGCCCTGGGGCCATCTTCAGGGTGTTCTTAAAGAATTGTCTGAAGCGCTTGGCCATTCTGCAAATGAGAGGAGCAAAGGGGAGCTTGGGGCGCAGCCTGAAGAGCGAAATCCAGGGATTCCCGCTCCCCAGAGCGACTGCCCCCAGCCCCCAAATGGCCCCTTGCTTATCGCCTCGGTCTTGCACAGACACTGCAAGGACCTGAGGGTATGTCTACACTACAATGTTAGTTCGAACTAACATTCCTAGGCGCTACACTAGTGCTCTGCTAGTTCCAATTTAAATCGAACTATCGGAGCGCTTAGTTCGAACTAGGAAATCCTCATTTTACGAGGATTAAGCCTAGTTCGAACTTACTAGTTTGAATTAAGGGCTGTGTAGCCCCTTAATTCGAACTAGTGGGAGGCTAGCCCTCCCCAGGTTTCCCTTGTGGGCACTCTGGCCAACACCAGAGAAACTCTATTGCCCCCCTCCAGGCCCCAGACCCCTTAAAGGGGCACGGGCTGGCTACGGTGCCCGTGCCAGGTGCAAGCCTGCCAGCACCCAGCTAGCAGACCCTGCACCTGGCACGGCACAGAGCCACCCACCCGATGTCCCCCAGCCCACCCCCTCTTCCTGGGACCAGACTGGCGGCTCCCGGGAGCTTGCCCGGGACCGCAAGAGGCGGGCACCCAGCTGGGCTAGTGCGGATATCGTGGACCTCGTCCACGACCTCCGCACTAGGTCACAGGAAAGTGGCCGGCTAGGGCAGGAGAGCTGCCAGCCTGGCCACCCAGGAGCAGGTTTGCATGAATATCAAGGGGGTCCACTGAGACCCCCGACCCTGAGACCTGAGCTTACAATGGCCGTCCTGGGTCAGACCAAAGGTATATCTAGCCCAGTAGCCTGTCTGCCGACAGCGGCCAACCCTAGGGACCCTGGAGGGGATGGACCGAAGACAGCGACCAAGCCATTTGTCTCGTGCCATCCCTCTCCAGCCTTCCACAAACCTTGGGCAGGGACACCACTCCTACCCTCTGGCTAAGACTACTCCATGGACCCAACCTCCATGACTTGATCTCCCTTCCCTTTGAACTCTGTTCCAGTTGTAGCCTTCACAGCCTCCTGCAGCAAGGAATTCTACAGGTTAACTATTTGCCTTGGGAGATAGGCCGGCCCTTGCCCACACACAACCCGCCAACCTGAAGCAGATTCTCACCAGCAACTACACAACGCACCATAATCACTCCAACTCACGAACCAATCCTTGCAACAAACCTCGCTGCCAACTCTGCCCACATATATACACCAGCAACACCATCACAGGACCTAACCAGATCAGCCATACTCTCACTGCTACATTCTCCTGCACATCCACCAACGTAATATAGGCCATCATGTGCCAACAATGACCCACTGCTATATACATCGGCCAAACAGGACAGTCCCTACGTAAAAGAATCAATGGACACAAATCTGATATTAGGAATGGCAACATACAAAAACCTGTAGGGGAACACTTCAATCTTCCTGGACACACTATTGCAGATCTAAAAGTAGCCATCCTGCAGCAAAAAAACTTCAGGACCAGACTTCAAAGAGAAACTGCGGAGCTACAGTTCATCTTTAAGTTTCACACAATCAACTGTGGATTAAACAAAGACTGTGAATGGCTTGCTAACTACAAAAGCAGCTTCTGCTCTCTTGGAATTCACACCTCCAGATCAGCTGCTAGAAGTGGGCCTCATCCTCCTTGACTGGATCCACCTCGTCATCTCCAGCCTGATCCTGGCCTGCATATTTATTCCTGCCTCTGGAAATTTACACTACATGCATCTGACAAAGTGGGTCTTTGCCCACGAAAGCTTATGCTCCTACACTTCAGTTAGTCTATAAGATGCCACAGGACTCCTCGTTGCTTTTGCAGATTCAGACTAACACGGCTACCCCTCTGATACTTAACTTTCTCTTACTAGTTTGAAGCCTGCTACCCATTCCTTTCCTCTGGTGTCCTCTAGTCCTTCTTTATGGGAACTCAAGAAGAACTTTTCTGAATGCACCCTCTCCACCCAACTCCTGGTTTTAGAGACCTCTATCCTGTCCCCCCTCCGTCTCCTCTTTTCTAAGCTGAACAGTCCCAGTCTCTGTAGCCTCTCTTCATCTGGGACCTGTTCCCAACCCCTGATCATGTTAGTTGCCCTCCCCTCTCCCAGCCTTTCTCTTCCCCTCTCCCACCTCCTTTTCCCAGTCTCCCCCAGTTTTGTTCAATAAAGACAGAGTCAATGTTGGAAGAAACGTTATCTTTATTTTGTACATCAATAAGAAGGGGGGCTAGGGAAGGGTAAGTGGAAGGAGGTGAGGGAGGAATGGGGTACGAGCCCCCGATGGGGAGGACTGGGCTGGCTCTGTGGGCTTCTGGGGGTGGAAGCTCTCCTGCAGCCCCCCAATTGCCCCCTCTCCCCAGATGGCAGCCTGCGGCAAGTGCAGCCGGGCTCATGGCCGAGTGCTGTGATGTGCCCAGTGTGGGCACTCCGGGCACTCCAAGCCAGGAGTGCTTTGCAAGCGGGGCACTCTTGAGAACTGTCTGTCCGGGGTGGGGCTCGGGACCCTTTAAGCGCAGCCCTCGGCTAGCCTGAGACAGCATCTCCACGCTCTAAGTCCTCCTCTGATGCCCTGCCGGCACTGCTTCCGGCCATCCTTAAGCCCTGTTCAGGGTCCACTAAATGTGGACATGCTAGTTCGAATTAGCAAAACGCTCATTCGAACTAGTTTTTAGTTCTAGACGCGTTAGTTCGAATTCGCTTAGTTCGAATTAACTAATTCGAACTAAGTTAGTTCGAACTAACTCTGTAGTGTAGACATACCCTGAGTCTCCTACCCATCAACAGCCCCTGCTCAGCCAATCAGGGGCGAGTCTAAGCTGTGGGGGGTGGAGCTTTCTTCTGAAAGACACCAGCATAGACCTGTTCCAGCCCCACTTCCCCAGTCCCCACAACGGGGGCTGCATCCCCCGCTCCACGGGCTCCTGCAAATCTCACCCCATCCCTCAGCTTGTCTGTTGTGTCACAAGCTGGGGGGGTGGGCAGCAGGGGAAGGGCACAGAAGAGGTAAGAACAGAGCAGAAATGCGGGCGGGATGGAGGAACCCAGCCGGCCCCGGGCGGGATCCAAACCCCTGGGGGCTCTTACCTTTTGCACAAAGGTGTCGGGATGTGGAACTCACAGAGCACAAAGGAACCGTGAGGAGGAGACGCACCAGAGCTAAAGCAACCGGGGGTCTCCAAAGTCCCCTGGGCCCGCCCCCCCCTTTATCAGCCTGAGATGTGGGTCCCTCTGTGAGGTCACCACCTCCCCACCTGCCCTTTGCCTCATATGCTGAGGGCTGCCCAAAGCCACTGTGAGGTCACTGCCCCCCCACCTCACCCTGCCAGGCAAATGTCCTGCCTCTAGCCACCCCTCTGGGAAGTTTGAGCCATTCCTAGGGGTGCCCCCCACTCCCTGACTGGGTATCCTGCGGCCAGCAGCTCCAGTAGCCCCACAGGCTGCTCCCTGCCCTACACTGCAGGCTTCTTGCACGAGAACTGTTTCACGCAGGAGTTCTTGCGCAAAAGGTCTCGTGCAAGAGCGCCTCCACCCTGCCATGTGCTTTTGTACAAGAGTGTCCATCGCAGTTGAATGCTTTCTTGTGCAAGAAAGCTCTGATGGCCATATTAGCCATAAAAGTGTCTTGCTCAAGAAGCCCCTGGAGCCTGTCCACGCTGCCTTCTTGCACAACAGCTCTTGCACAAAAGGGGCTTATTCCTCGTGGGGAGAGGAATAACTCTTGTGCAAGAAGCCCTCTTTTCTGATGATTCACTGCAAATTTACTTGCGCAAAAATTCATGTGCAGTGTAGACGTGCCACAAGTTTTTGCACAAGAACAGTTGTTCTTGAGCAAAATGCCCGCACTGCAGCCGCAATGTGTACGTTAGGCATGTCCACTGGGAGCAGAGGAGAGGGTAGAGGAGCGGGGTCCTGGGATGGGCATGTTAATGTGGGGTGCACCCTTGGCTCACTCTGCACCTTTTGGGTGACCCTGCCTTGTTCTGTGCCTCAGTTTCCCCCCACTGCACCATGGGACCAGGGACTCTGCCCCACCTCGGTGTGCTTGGATGCAGTCAGGCCAGTCTGTGACAATTATAAAATTGTCAGACATATGGATGAACATAATTTGTTGGGGAAAGTCAACATGGTGTCTGTAAAGGGAAATCATGCCTTACTAATAGCCAGAGTTCTTTAAGGGAGTCAACTATCATGTGGTCAAGGGGGATGCAGTGGAGATAGTGCATTTAGATTTCCAGAAAGCCTCTGACAAGGTCCCTCACCCAAGGTTCTTAAGTAAAGCAAGTTGTCATGGGAGAATAGGCTCGGCTTATGGTCTCCCCATAACCCTCCTGCAGCTGGTTCTGCCGCATCCAGCCGCTCAGACCCATACCCTCCCCATTGGACACATGCCTCAGTTTACCTCCAATGGGCACATGCCCTGGTCTCAGATCTCGCCACAGGCGCATGCCCCTGGCTCTCTGCAATACTCACCGAGGAAAAGGATGGTGAGAGTAGATCCCATAATGGGACAGTGAAGGGTACCACCGATCCCCTAATGCGCAGCTCCACCCCTCCTCAAATAAGGTACTCAGCTGGTGGTTGCAGCTACAGGAAGTCAATAATATTTCATCTCTTCTGGTATCCCTTGCCTCTTATCGGCAGGCGACATCTCGTGCAATCACAGTTAATTAGAGGTCTTTGCAAAACCGAGGAAATGATCAGCCTGGCTCAGTGTCCTGCAGCTCCAGCTTGTCCGTATCCCTGTGGGGAGAAAGGGAAGTCTCCTCTGTCTGTGGGGAGCCAGGAGACCACAGGTTCTGAAATTCAATCATGGACTGACCATTATTTCCATGACGATTCCCCTCCCCCTTTCTTTGTTTCTAGATCCAAGTGGTTGGTGACTCATGTAAATAAAATCAGGAAGTGATCATGCAATTAAAGGAAGCTGTTGTGAGGCCTGTTAGTGAAGGGACAGAGTTAAGGGTGTTTAGGGAACAGTAAGTGGCATTTCCTGGCTTTGGAGGCTTTGATTCTTTAAAGCCTCCTGCTCAGCTTGCAAACCTGCCCACGTGCAACACAAGCCCTGGCACCATGCGAGGAATGGGCATGAAGGGGAACACCTGGGTTCACTGCCCCTTGCACCATAGCTGAGCGGTGTTGGCGGCTTTACGCTGTAACGCTTGGTTCTAAGGGTCTTTAGTCAGCCTGTGAATTAAATCAGCCAGGTTCAAAAGAAAATGGGAGCAAGAGAAATTCCATTCAACCCAATGGGTCACCAACCAGGAGAGACTCAGGGACTTTCCCATGTGCCACATAAACCTTGCCCACTGAGCTGCCAGTGGGTGTGTGGCTAGGCCCCTAGAGAGGGACATAAGCTGTGTTTGTGCAGCTGCTGGCTACCTGGCAGGAGTAAGCTAGTAGTCAGGCACATTTGGCCTTGGTCCCAGCTCTGGGAGGGGAGTGGGGACTAAGGGTTAGAGGAGGAGGTTGGGAACTAGGACTCCCATGTAACAGCTAAGAACCAAGCCCTTTCTGTTTGCAGATCCTGGTTGGGCCTGGGCAGCCCTTAGACCTGCTGTGGGGAGCCAGGCTCATAAGCCTCCCCCAGCAACACAAAGACAGCCCCTTCCCTCCCCCTCTCTTCCCCCCCCCCCCCCGCCAGCTGCAGAACGATACAGATGCTGAGAGCATCTCTGGGCAGGCTCAGCTGAAGGGACTTGCCCCAGGCCAGGTGTTCCCCTCCCTTGGAGACCAACATCATTCCCCTTCTCATGGGCCCACAGGTCACATCCACACTTGGCCCGTTGGCCCTGGGGGAACCCGCTTCAGGGCGAAAGCCCCTTCTCGTATGGTCCTTGGGGCCACACACTCCTGGGGGGGCACTAGAGCCCTTTATTTCCAACCTTCTACTGTGCTGCTTTCCATGGGAACCTCCCAACCAGCACACACAGGGACAAGGGCCGGCAATTCCTCCTGTGGCCGCTAGGTGGCGCTGCAGCCTTGCACTGCCCCGTTCCCCAGAGAATCTGGATTTGTGCTGATCTGATCTGGCCCCTCTGCATTTGATGGGATAAATGAGGCCCTGTTGCACTCGCGGCTGGCTGAGTCAGGCTATGTCTGCACTCGCGGCTTCTTGCCTGAGAAACATGCAAATGAGGCTAAGCGTGGAATATCGCCTAATGAGCCACCTTTTTTGCAGAAGAGGCTCTTGCGCCAGTAGGAGCTGTCTGCACTGCCCCTTTCTGTGCAAGAAAAACCCTCTTGCGCGATGCTGTTACGCCGATTATTTTCAGGAATAACGGCATTGCGCAAGAGTGTAAAGCTGCAAAGTTGCCATCCCCACTCAGCTATGCAGTAAAGAGCAGCAAACCCATCACACCTGCTTTTCTCCCCATCACACCTGTTCTTCTCATGGTGCCAGGGCTCATGTTGCACATGGGCAGGATTGCAGGCTAAGCAGTAGGCTTTGAATAGTCAAACTCTCCGGAACCAAGAAATGCCACCTACTGTTTCCCAAACACCCTTAACTCTGCCCCCTCACGCACATGCCTTATGACACCTTCCTTTAAATGGTCAGTCAAAGACTGAATTTCAGATCCTGTACACATCTGTGTCAAGGCTGTCCCCAACTCTGGCATGATGAATGCAGAAGTGGGTCCCTCAAAAGCACTCCAAAATCTTGCCTCTGCAGGCTCTGGTAGAACCCCCCCCCCTAAAAAAATCCTAATACCCAGATTTTGGGGAATCCGCTGCCACCACCCAAGTAAATCCAAGAAAACCAGGGAAGAGATCACGTGGGAAACCTCCTACCTAAGGTAAAACTCTCCCCATGCCCCAAGCTCTGTTTTACTTGGAGTTGGGAAAACAGGAGATTCACAGACAACAATGAACTCTGCCCTTGTAAGTAGGCACTGAGTCCTAAGGACACAACAATCAACCAATCCCAGTTAATTACAAGATACAACAATTCTTTATTATCAAAATAAAACTACAGTAGCAAGCACAGTAAAGTGGTTAGATGGAAAGAGCCACCAAATTGATAAAGATACTCAGGGAAACCCCATGGGCTAAAACTTGGTTACAAAGAAAAAAGAAAAACACAATTAACAGCTTAGACATTATTTCCAAATCCCCAAACAAGGAAAACAACAAATCCTGACGGACTAGCTAAACTTTTCCCTACTTACACATTCTAAGAAATCCGTTCTTGGAGAGAGAATCATAAAATCATAGAATACTGGGGCTGGAAGGGACCTCGAGAGGTCATCGAGTCCAGTCCCCTGCCCCTATAGCAGGACCAAATACTGTCTAGACTATCCCTGATAGACTATCTAACCTACTCTTAAATATCTCCAGAGATGGGGATTCCACAACCTCCCTGGGCAATTTATTCCAGTGTTTGACAACCCTGACAGTTAGGAACTTTTTCCTAATGTCCAACCTAAACCTCCCTTGCTGCAGTTTAAGCCCATTGCTTCTTGTTCTATCCCCAGAGGCCAAGATGAACAAGTTTTCTCCCTCCCCCTTATGACACACTTTTAGATACCTGAAAACGACTATCATATCGCCTCTCAATCTTCTCTTTTCTAAACTAAACAAACCCAATTCTTTCAGCCTTCCTTCATAGCTCATGTTCTCTAGACCTTTAATGAGTCTTGTTGCTCTTCTCTGGACCCTCTCCAATTTCACCACATCTTTCTTGAAATGCGGTGCCCAGAACAGGACACAATACTCCAACTGAGGCCTAACCAGCGCAGAGTAGAGCAGAAGAATGATTTGTCATGTCTTGCTCACAACACACCTGTTAATGCATCTCAGAATCACGTTTGCTTTCTTTGCAACAGCATCACACTGCTGACTCATATTCAGCTTGTGGTCCACTATAACCCCTAGATCCCTTTCTGCCGTACTCCTTCCTAGACAGTCGCTTCCCGTTCTCCCATTTCCCTCAGTCTTGGAAGAGACTACTCTACCTCTCAAACACAGAAGAGAGAGAGAAAACCCCTGTTTTTCAGTTTGAATTTTCTACTTGCATTGTTATTGACTTACCACCTGATACTTGGCTAGCTACAGGGTTAACCCCTTAGTCACCAGACACTGGTCAGCACTCCTGATTATGACAACCCGGCTCCCAGCCTAGTGTACCCTCCCCAAAGAAGACGACCTCCCTCCCTCCCTCCCCACAGAGACATGGACAAGCTGGTGCTGCTGAACATTTGGCTAGGCTGATGATTTCAGGGTTTCCTCGGTTTTGCAGAGACCTCTGGTAACTGTGACCACATGAGATTTTGCCTGCAGATGAGAAACAAGGGGTGGTGGATGCAGTGGAACTCCTTATTTGAGGCTGGGTGGAGCTGGGAAAAGGGGTGCGTCTGGTGCCCCTCACTGGCCCATTATGGCATCTGCTCTCACCATCGTCTTCCTCAGTGAGTATTGCAGATAGACAGGAGGGGACAGGGGGGATCTGAGACCAGGGCATGTTTCAATGGGGGCGGATCTGAGACCAGGGTGTGGGCCCATTGGGGTAGGTCTGAGACCAGGGGGTGGGCCCATGGGGGTGGGTCTGAGACCAGGGGGTGAGCCCATTGGGGTGGGTCTGAGACCAGGGGGTGAGCCCATTGGGGTGGGTCTGAGACCAGGGGGTGGGCCCGTGGGGGTGGGTCTGAGATCAGGGTGTGTGCCCACAAGGAGAGGGGAGGGAATCTGAGACCAGGGCATGTACCCATGGGACTGAGGGTGAGGCATGTGACTGGGTGGGGCAGTACCAGATGCGGGCGGGGGAAGGGATTCAGGAGAGACCATAAGCTGAGCCTGTTCTCTGGGGGTTGTCACTGCATCACTCTCTGGGGACCATCCTCCCTGCCCCATTGATCTAGTGACTTCCTCTATGGGGGCAGAGGACAGGTGCTGACTGCGGCATACAGGATGGGTTTGGGGACAGGGCCCCCCGCTTAGTCTGCAGCGCTGGGGGGTCCAGTTCGGCATAGGTGAGTCCCTCAGCGCTGGGGTTGGGCTCCTGGGGTAGGGAGGGAAGAGAGTCACTATGTGTATGAGTCAAAACCAGCACACAAACACACACAGCCACACACCAGACAGTCCTGATCCCAGACAGCAGGGGGTATTCATATGCAGTGAGGGGGTGCATGGTGCATTGGTGTGGGGTGAGGCAAGGCACAGAGCTGGGGAGTTTTGGGGGGCACTTACAAAGACATCTTGCAGTTTCCCTTGGCCCACGAGGGCATCTGTGGAACAAAGACACTCAGGGGCAGGGAGGGTGTGAGGAAGCCGGAATCTGTGGCTAGTTATACAGGGTGTCTATACACCATGGGCTGAGCCAATTCCCTGGAGTGAGGATGGGACACAGGGACTGGGGCTGGATCAGTGTCCCTGGGATCGCAGGATGGGTCCCAGTGAGACCCTCAGCGAGATACGGCCCCTGCCTGGCTCCATGGAAACCACAATCCCTAATGACTCGTGCTAATCACCAGGAGCCCTGTCCTGGGTGTGAAAGTAGAAAGAATTATACTGTAAGAAAAAGATGAATTGTGCTGTAATAATTGAATAAGTTGAAGGAATTCTGTTTGTCTTTTTAAGAGGAAGAAGAAAAGTATGTTAATGTTGATTGTAGGTATGCAGATCAAGGTGCTAGCCAATTTGGGCCTGAGTTTAACAGGAAAAGAAACATTAGGTGTTAGACAGGAAACAATTCCAGATAATCAGGGAGATATAGCCAGGAGATTGCTGTGTGCTTAATATTGAAATGAAGAGTACTTGAGTAGCCTCACACTAACTATGTGAAGTTTTGCCCCCCTTTTAATCCTGTTAATTTTGGCTTTCTTTTGACTGTATAAATCAAGAGGTTTGAACCTTGTATGGCACTCACATTTTCTGAATGCATTTTAGCAAAGCTTTGCTGAAATAAACAGAGCAGTCTGCCAAATCTGTGAGTCCTGTCTGACTTTGCAACTGTCTCTGCTGTCACCGTCCCGCGCCCTGACCTTTCTGATGTCCCTGTCTCTAACTCCGACCTTGTGTTATTCACTGACGGTTCCTGCTTTAGAGATAGCCAAGGTCGTCTCCTCGCAGGATACGCTGTGGTATCACTCTCTGAAACCCTAGAAGCTGCGCCTTTACCTTCTGTGACCTCAGCACAAGTCGCTGAACTAGTTGCCCTAACCCGCGCTTGCTTTCTGACTGAGGGACGCTCCGCCACCATTTATACTGATTCTCGATATGCTTTTGGGGTTGTACATGACTTTGGCACCCTCTGGCAAGCTCGGGGTTTCCTTACCTCTGCTGGTACCCCTATCAAGAATGGCCCCTACATTGCTGCTCTCCTGTATGCAGTTTTACTCCCATCTGCATTAGCTATTGTTAAGTGCCCTGGTCACTCCACAGCAGATACTGATGTTGCTAAGGGTAATGCTGCCATAGAACCTTCCCCAGGTGCGTTTCTCGGTTCCCTTTCTGTTTCTGTACCACCGCCGTCCCTTTCTGACCTCACCCTGCTCCAAGACTCTGCCCCAGAAGCAGAAAAAGACTCCTGGGTCGCCCAGGGTTGCTCTCTACACCCTGATTCCCTTTGACGCTCGCCTAGTGGTGCCTTTGTGGCCCCCTTTTCGCTCTACCCAGCTCTGGCCGCCCTGCTACACGGCGTTTCGCATGTCGGAAAGGAGGGGATGGTCTCTGCTGTAACTAAGGCAGGATGGTGAGCCCCACATTTCAGCTCTTTTGCAGCTCGCCACTGTGCCACCTGTACCACTTGCCAAAGCTACAATGTTGGCAAACCTGTAAAGGTAGCTCACGGGTTCTGGGGCCTGCCCCAAGCACCGTTCTTGCTTTGGCAGCTTGATTTTGTACAAATGCCTAAGTGTCAACGCTATGAATTCATTCTGGTTATGGTATGCTTATTTTCGGGCTGGATTGAAGCCTTTCCTTGTCGCAAAGCTGATTCACTGTCTGTTGCCAAATGTTTGTTAAATCATATTATGCCTGCCAAAGGAATTCCTGCCACTTTGTCCAGTGACAAAGGAATTCCTGCCACTTTGTACACATTTTACTGGACAACTTGTTCAGCACATGTCACGCACTTGCTGCACTGTCCCTACCACCCACAGAGCGCAGGTGCAGTTGAAAGACGAAATGGCATGCAAAAAAAAAAATAAGCTTGCAAAAATTTGTGACTCTACAGGGTTAAGCTGGCCAGCGGCCTTACCATTGGCCCTTATGGAAATTCGATCCACCCCATCCCAAAGACATAAATTAAGTCCTTTTGAAATTGTTATGGGGCGCCCTATGCGAACAATGACTACCATTACTCCAGTCTCAGACTTGAACTTGACTCACAGTATACTCCTACAGTACTGCAAGGGACTAATGCAAGCTGTAAGTCACTTCCATTCACAGGTTTGAGCCGCCTGGCCAACCGAACCCACCTCTGACGCCTGCCACACCCTCGAGACAGGTGATTGGGTCTACATACGACACCACCAACGAAAACACGCCTTGGAACCCCGGTGGAAGGGCCCACATCAGGTGCTGCTCACTACCCAGACGGCTGTTAAGCTATCCGGCATAGCAGCATGGATACATGCTTCTCAGTGTAAGAAGGCACCACCCCCAGCAGACCAGTCATCGCCTCAGGACCACGCAGAGTCAATTTTGACTCCAGAAGAAGACGTAGAGGAACAGCCTGCAATACCTTACAACCTACGTTCGCGTAAGGATTGCCTGAAGCAGACGACAACCAAAAGCAAGGCCCAAGAAGAAGCAGCAGTGAGCCTAGCGCCTGCTGCCTGGTGGACATAAAACCGTGACTGCGGTTCCCTCAGCTGAGGTTGTCAGAACCAAAAAGGGTCTTGCCTCCAGCATGTGCCTCTGGTGGGGCCTGTTCCTCGGCTACTGGTGTCTTAAGGTCTGGGGAATCCACAATGACAATGACAATTCTTTTATCCACCAGCAAGTATGGATCGCTCAGACCCTTAATATCTCTAATTGCTGGGTCTGCAGCCACATCCCAGCCCACTCACAAGCTGGTGTTCCTGTCTTGGCAATCCCACTTAATTCCCCAGGCCTCACCGGAGGACCTCATCCATTTAACAAGACATGGAACAGTAATGACACTTGGGAAGCAGTGGGAATAAATGTATCTAAATGGATAAGCGTGGTGGAGGGAAAAGGTCACTGGTGTTGGGTGTGTAATGGGACAGGGCTGAATCTGGGGAGGAGCAGTTGTCTTCAGCATATTGTAACCAATGGTGTATGGGATTATTCAAACAAGATTGAAAAATGGAGGACCGGGTATGGAGATATGAATTTTTTCTCAACCTGGGATCAAACAGGGAAATCACTCTCCTGCTCCCGCTACAGCCACCCTAGTGAGAACAGTACAATCTTTCAATGCCATGCAAATAACACCACTCCCCGTAAGGAGAATCACCTTGTGCCCTTCGGGGGATATTACTCCTCCTTTGTAGACACCTATATGGCAAAGGGGTGCAACCGACCCTTCCCGGCTTTGATAGGGCATCATTGGGTCTGTGGGACAAAGGCCTATACCACATTACCAGTTAACTGGTCAGGTATCTGTTATCCCGCCCAACTCTTCCCACAATTCCGAGTGTTAGAGTCCTTCCCACGAGAACGCCTCCGTAATTTTAGGCGAAAAAGAAGGGACTTGTCGGATGCCCAATGGTATGTGAATCACATAAGCCCTTTAACTTGGGAAGAGGCTATTGGTGGTTCCTTTATCCCATTTGGGGGAGTAATACATCATGCAAAAAGGCTTCTGAGGTTACAAGCAGTAGTTGAAATCATGGCAAATGAAACTGGAGAAAGTTTAAGGGCCCTGGCCAAAGAAACGGGAGCGATCAGACAAGTGGTCCTCCAAAACCGTCAGGCATTGGATATAGTGCTGGCAGCAAAAGGAGGGACCTGTGCTCTCATTGGCAAAGAATGTTGTGTATATATACCAGACAACACCAATGATAGACTAGATCGCGCTAGCTACTTAAAAAAGATTGCATACCTTTCCAACGAAGAGCCAAGTTCCCTGTGAAAATGGCTAAGTAACTTGTCCAATTTCTCTGGCATAGGAAACTGGTTGTTTCAGGAAGCCCTGACTATCCTATTTGGAATCTTAATAATGTTTGTATGTTTTCAGTTAATCTCCTGTTGTATCCAAAACTGTGCAAGACATGTCACAGACATGTCCCCTCACCAGAGTGCTAATCTGATGATTTTAAATATCACTGATGAACAGAGAGACAAAGAACGGTTAATGCAAGGAACCCAGTAATTGTTGGTCATAGGCGAAGCTTGACCAAAAGGAGGGATTGTGAAAGTAGAAAGAATTATACTGTAAGAAAAAGATGAATTGTGCTGTAATAACTGAATAAGTTGAAGGAATTCTGTTTGTCTTTTTAAGAGAAAGAAGAAAAGTATGTTAATGTTGATTGTAGGTATGCAGATCAAGGTGCTAGCCAATTTGGGCCTGAGTTTAACAGGAAAAGGAACATTAAGTGTTAGACAGGAAACAATTCCAGATAATCAGGGAGATATAGCCAGGAGATTGCTGTGTGCTTAATATTGAAATGAAGATACTTAACCACACTAATAATGTGAAGTTTTGCCACACCCTTTGATCTTGTTAACTTGGCCTTTTGACTGTATAAAATCAAGGGGTTTGAACCTTGTATGGTACTCACATTTTCTGAATGCATTTTAGCAAAGCTTTGCTGAAATAAACAGAGCAGTCTGCCAAATCTGTGAGTCCTGTCTGACTTTGACAATTTGTTTTAGAAAGACATCCAATCTTTATGGCTTGTGTGTAGTTCAACGCATTAAATTCCAAGCAGGTTGCTGAAGTTTCTTTTTTCATCATGATTGGCAATTTGACCAGCCTTATACAGTAATGGATCTTTACCATTCCTCTGATTTCTTTTGTTCCCGATATATTTAAACATTTCCTAATTATCCTTTATGTTACTGGTTATAGATTTTTTTTCCCCCAATTTTAGCTTCTCCTATCAACTGTTTGCTTTTTCATAACTCGCATCCTCCCTTTTTTCCCATTTGCTTTATATTTTTTTCTTGTGGTGTTTATGACAAAAACTAAAACATAGGACATAAACTTTGAGTGCTATTTATAGTACTTTAGGTTGGTTTAATGGAAAAATGGGTTGATACAGAGTAAATTGGAGTTCAAAATAACCCTTTCTCGGGCAATTTTTCTCTCGAAAGCCTCACCTTTTTCAGCCTCCTTCCACTAACTTCTGATTTTAAATGTCTGGATTGTTAGACATGTGCTCAGGAAACCTTACCTGTCACTAAACATAGATTTTGTTTGTGTTAATTATAGATATGAATGGAGCTAGTTAATCCCTGTTGTAAGATTCCAGTGGAGCCAAAGAAAGTAAACAAGTAACTAATTTGGGTCAATCTTTCTACTTGACAGTCCCTAGGAATCTACCGTTTCAACATTTCCTGGGAACAGAAACACAAGTTAGAACAGTGATAGAAATGTAGCCGTGTTAGTCTGGTGTAGCTGAAACGAAATACAGGACTATGTAGCACTTTAAAGACTAACAAGATGGTTTATTAGATGATGAGCTTTCATGGGCCAGACCCACTTCCTCAGATCAAATAGTGGATCTGAGGAAGTGGGTCTGGCCCACGAAAGCTCATCATCTACTAAATCATCTTGTTAGTCTTTAAAGTGCGACACAGTCCTGTATTTTGTTACAAGTTAAAACACTCATTAATTTTGGCTTCATTCAGCTTTCCCTTGGAACAAATTAAAAACATAGTTGATAAGTGGCAAAGTTGGTGCATGGGAGTGAAGGACACGTTAGCTCATTATGCCTACACAGGGGGATGTCACACTGGTCTGACCAGTTCCAAGGACAGTTGGGCTGCCATAGAAAGGGATGCAGAGCTGCTCTTCAGGAGCTCCATGGATTAGACCTATACTGCTGTTGAAGGAATTGGGGCTCTCAAATAAAAGAAGTCCCTTGCCTTAGAATCATAGAATCCCAGGGCTGGAAGAGACCTCAGGAGTCATCGAGTGCAGCCCCCTTCCCAAAAGCAGGACCAATCCCAACTCAATCATCCCAACCAGGTCTGTGTCAAACCAGGACTTAAAAACCTCTAGGGATGGAGATTCCACCATCTCCCTAGTTAGCCCATTCCAGTGCTTCCCCATTCTCTTAGGGAAAGAGTTTTTCCTAATATCCAACCTACACCTCCCCCACTGCACCTTGAGACCATCACTCCTCGTTCTGCCATCGTCACCACTGTGAACAGCCTCTCTCCATCCTCTTTGGAACCTCCCTTCAGATAGTTAAAGGCTGCTATCAAATCCCCCGTCATTCTTCTGCAGACTAAACAAGCCCAACTCCCTCAGCCTCTCCTAAGTCATGTGCTCCAGCCTCCTAATAATTTTTGTTGCCCTCCACTGGACCCTCTCCAATGCGTCCACATCCTTCCTGTAGTGGGGGGCCCAGAACTGGACACAATACTCCAGACGTGGCCTCACCACATCCCAATAAAGGGGAATAATCACTTCCCTAGATCTGCTGGCAATGTTCCTCCTAATGCACCCTAATATGCCATTAGCCTTCTTGGCTACAAGGGCACACTGTTGACTCATATCCAGCTTCTCATCCACTGTAACCCCCAGGTCCTTTTCTGCAGAACTGCTACTTAGCCAGTCGGTACCAGCCTATAACAATTCTTGGGATTCTTCCATTCAAGTGCAGGACTCTGCACTTGTCCTTGTTGAACCTCATCAGATTTCTTTTGGCCCAATCCTCCAATATGTCTTGGACACTCTGCACCATATACCCTACCGTCCAATGTATCTACCTTTCCCCCTAGCTTAGTGACATAGGCAAACTTGCTGAGGGTGCAATCCATCCCCTCATCCAGTCATTAATAAAGATGTTGAACAAAACCGACCGTAGAACCGGTCTTTGAGGTACTCTGCTTGAAACTGACCGCCAGTCCGACATCGAGCTGTTGATCACTACCCATTGAGCCCAACAGTCTAGCCCAATTTCTATCCATCTTACAGTCCATTAATCCAATCCATACTTCCTTAACTTGCTGGCAAGAATAAGTCCAGGTATATCACATCCACTGAATTCCCCATGTCCACAGAGCCAGTTACCTCGTCATAGAAAGCAATCAGGTTCGTCAAGCATGACTTGCCCTTGGTGAATCCATGCTGACTGCTCCTGATCCCTTTCCTTATTCTAAGTGCTTCAAAATGGATTCCTTGAGGATCCCCTCCATGATTTTTCCGGGGAGTGAGGTGAGGCTGACCGGTCTGTAGTTCTGTGGATTGTCCTAAGGAACATCTTGGTACCATTTACCTTCCACAAATAAAGTACATACCGACCTATGTTCAGGACCAGGTCAAAGTTGACAGCATAACAGATAGTAAGTTGACAGTATGAAGACTAGGAAGTAAGCCCCCTTCTGCAAGGTAAGGGACGGTAACCAGGTAACAGGGGGTAGCAACCTGATACATCAGGAATGTATAAAAGTTCACCTCAAATGGTGTTCACCAGCTGACTGTGTGGGGGCACTGGATGGTGCTCAGTGGGTGTTAGGACATTGCCACGGCTTCCATAAAGTGTAGCGGCGCAGCGCTGAGTCTGTTCGCTGGCAACTATTATTGCATGTTGTTACGCAAAAAATCTGCTTGGGCGATTTCGAATCTTATCTGGTTTGTGGTCTCTGGGGACTCTGGGCACGGAGACCACATCCAGCGATAGTGACTCGGCTCTGCAACTTTAGCGAAGAGCCAGGTGGCTTGTACCTCATGCAGTAGAGAAGGCTCCAGACTTACAAACCAGGTAACAGAACTTTTGCGTTCTCCTCCAGCAGCAGGCGCTCCGACACAGCTGGACTGAGTACAACACCTGCAAATAACCCAGTTAGTTAATGCAAGCATAAAGAGAGGCAGCCTGGCCAGATGCAACCATTCATTAACTTCCAGGCCAGAGAGGGCCATTGTGATCTTCAGTCTAGCCTGGCATCCTATGAGGTGCACACAGGCCCTTCTCTTCCACTTGTTTAAACAGAGGCACCCTGGGGCACCTTAAAGACTAACACGTGTATTTGGGCATCCGCTTCCAGGGGTAAAAAACACTTGGACCTGCTTTTCCTCCGCAACAGCTGATGCCCAAATAAATCTTCAAGGTGCCACAGGACTCCTTGTTAGTAATGACTGTTGGGGTTGCCCCTCTAAGGCTATGTCTACACTGCAGGCTTTTTGCACAAGAACAGCTGTTCTTGCGCAAAAACTTGCAGAGTGTCTACACTGCGTGCGTGTTTTTGCACAAGTATTACAGTACAGCATCAGCAAACAGGGCTTCTTCCGGAAGAGTTATTCCTCTCCCCACGAGGAATAAGCCCTCTTGCACAAGAGCTCTTCCAGAAGGCGGCAGTGTAGACAGGCAACATGAATTTCTTGCGCAAAAAACCCCTACGGCTAAAATGGCCATCAGAGCTTTCTTGTGCAAGAGAGTGTCGACACTGCCATGGATGCTCTTGTGCAAAAGCACATCTCTTCTGCAAAAGCACATGGCAGTGTGGACGCGCTCGTATGGAAGACCTTTTGCACAAGAACTCTTCTGCAAAACAGTTCTTGTGCAAGAAGCCTGCAGTGTAGATAGAGCCCACGAGTTTCAGAGGGGTAGCTGAGTGAGTCTGTAACAGGAAAAACTTAAAACACAACATATAGTCACCTTAAAGATTAACAAACCGTGTCAATGGGATCATGAGCTTTCCTGGGCATAGCCCACTTCTTCAGACGACTGGAGTGTTGTATGTCCAGAACCAAAATGAACAGGGGAGGAAAAAATGGGAGGGGCGAAAAAAGGAGGCAGGGGGTATGTAAATATCAAAGGGAAAACCCAGCTGGTATGTAACAGGCACCACTGATAAGAGTTGTTGGGAATTTCCCAGGAACCGATCGGGGTTTCTTAGGAACAAGTTTAAAAAGGGGTGAGAATCGGGGTGAACTGGGTGGATGCCTGGGTGAGGGTTGGGTCGAACAACGCAGGGAGGGAAAAGCAGGAGCGTGGGGCGTGAGGGCAGGTGAGCGCTGCGGTGAAAGCCACGTGCGCAGGCCGGGCCGGGCCCCTCTCTCCTCCAGCTGACTTGCAACTTCCACTGCCGGCCCACGTGGCCCTCGAAGGGCGGAGCTTCCCCTTTCCTGCGCCCGCCCCTGGGGCCCTCCAGCCAATGGGAAGCAAGGGCTAATGTTGCTGGTGTTTCAACATTCGGAGCCGGCTGGCACAGCTGCTGCCGCGGGCCCGGGAGCTGCGAGCAGGCAGGAGGCGGAGGTGAGGGGCGGGGGGCGGTGACTCCTGGCCCCCCAGCGCAGGGGGGTCCAGGTCCGGGTCCGTCCGGGGTTACCAGGCCGCGCACTCCCCTCGCTCTTGGAGGCGACGCTGGTGCCAGTGTCTGCTTCAATGCGACCCTACAATAACAAGCCCCAATCGGCCGAGTCGCTGCTTGTTTCACCTCGTGTCCCCCTGCGCTGCAGAAATCCTGCCCCTGCTGGGCCAGCCCCGAGGCACGGGGTTGCCCCTGGATTGTAAGCAAGCTGCCCCCTTCTCCCCCATGCTCCCCATTCCCTGAATATCAGTCCTGCCCCCGCAGCCTGCACAAATCTTCATCCTTTAGGACCAAATAGGAAGGGGAGGGGGCGAGGGATTATTTTCTTTATTCCCACCCCCCCTAACGGAAGGAGCTGTTCTCTGTGTCTGTGTTTACAAACCAAGGAACGTGTTTCTCCCTGCTTTGGGTTGGGGTTTTTTTTTTTGCCTGTTTCTTGACAAGATTGATTGAAATGTTGGTCTGACTAGAGTAGTCCCCAAGTTTAGCGCCCTGCCCTGAAGCAGGACGAAGTCAACCAAGACCTACGGGTTTGTCTAACCCTGTCTAATTCTTTCTTCCCACCCATGCTTCCCCAGAAGGGATCAGACAGGCTGTACACAGCGGGTGTTTAAGTCTCAGCTTGACAAAGCCCTGGCCGGGTTGATTTAGTTGGGATTGGTCCTGCCTAGAGCAGGGGGCTGGATTTGATGACCTTCTGAGGTCTCTTCCAGCTCTATGATTCTATGATTCCCTCCCCTTTCCTTCGCCATCATTAATATCCTTTTGCAGTGAGTTCCAGAGGTTGATTATACACTTCAAAATACGTCCGTTTTAACTAGAGCTGGAAGGAAGTTTTCTGAGGGGATGTTTTTCCATTGGAAAATGCTGATTTTAGTGACCTTTTGTTTGGAAGGGGAAAACTCCACCATTTCAGAACATTAAAATGTAGTTTTCCATTCCTGAAATGACTCTTTGTTTGGTCTCTTTAAAGTTTATCTTCCGTAATCCACCGTACTACATTTAAAAAAAGTCAAAATCTAAACAAAACGTGAATTTATTTGCAGAACTATGTGTGATCAGGAAAAAAAGTCAAAATCCTGGAATTTCTAGTCCCAATTCAACCCTACTTTTAGCCACCTTGGTGCCAGGGATGTAAAATCTCATTTAATTAGCTAACCAGTTAAACAATACGTTGAACCAGTTAACCGATTAAATGGGACACGTAGGACGTGTTAAAGATGGGCTTGGAGCAGCCCCCACACCTACCCCCGTGGCACACTGCTGTGACTGCTGAGCAACCCTACCCGTGGTGTGCCAGAGTGCCCTCTGCCTATGGCTGGTGGAGGGCTGCTCCAGCCCCCTCTGGTTAACCATAACCGGCTTACTGGTTAACCATTCACTTCCGAACTTGGTGTCCCCACTGCTAACATTAGGACAGTGGTCCCCAACACGGTGCCCGCATTTGTATGCGCCCGCCAAGTGCTCAGGGCTGGCCTGGCCTCGGGCTCGTAGTGCATGTGCGGTGCCGGAGCTGGCCCCGGGCGCATGGTGCACGGTGAGCGCCGGCCCCGGGGGCGCCGCAGATTGGCTGCCCGCGCTATGGCCACGTGGTGCATGGGGGGAGCGCAGGCCCCGGGTACGCGGCACTGGCAGGGTGCGCCAGCCCTGGGCGCACAGCGCTTGGAGAGCGCCGGCCCCGGGCGCGCGGTGCTTCGGGGGGGAGAGTGCCAGCGCTAGTGCTGGCCCCGGGCGCGCGGCGCTTGCGGGGTGCGCCGGCCCCGGGCACACGGTGCTTGGGGGGGAGAGTGCCAGCGCTAGCGCCGGTCCCGGGCGCGCAGTGCTTGGGGGGGGGGAGAGTGCCAGCGCTAGCGCCGGTCCCGGGCGCGTGGCGCTTGCAGGGTGCGCCGGCCCCGGGCACACGGTGCTTGGGGGGAGAGCGCTGGTCCCGGGCGTGCGGTGCTTGGCGGGGGGCCCGGCCCTGGGTGTGCGGTACTTGTGGGGGGGGGGGCGGCCCTGGGAATGTGGCTATGGGGGGGTCCCCGCCCCCAGGTGCACAATGGGGGGCCCCGTGCCAGGGCGCCCTGCGGGCAAACGGCCACGCCCCTTGGCGCCCGGCAACCTCAAATGGTTGGGGACCACTGCATTAGGAGAAGCCATTGGCTGCGTCCCCTGCCCCGCCCCATTCCTTCTTTGACATTCCCCTGCTCCCATGGGGGTCACGCTGCCCCCCTTTGAGAGCTGATGCTGAAAAGTGCTGGGAAAGCTCGGGGCGATTATCTGCCTGACCCCGGTGAATAGGAGCTGGCAAAGGCCCTGAAGTGTGACAGACCCTGGAGCTGTGACCGGCCCTTTCACCCAGCAGGATGTGCCGAATGCCCCAGAGGACCAAGGGATGGTGGGCGTGGCACTTCAAGCACACCTTGATTTTCTTCTGTCAGGGCTGGGGCATCGGACCGTCCAGGCTGGGTTCCTGTGATTTCCCGCGTGTGCTGGGCGGATGGTTTCCTGTCCAGTGTAGACTGCCGCTGGTGCGGGACCTCTGCATATAAACGCTGGGTAAGTCCTGGTGGGTTTTTAATGGGCACTGCCATGTGGGTTGGTAACTCAGGGTGCCCCTGTATAAAACTATGGGACACCCACATCTGGAATACTGTGTACAGATGTGGTCTCCTCACCTCAAAACAGATATTTTGGCCTTGGAAAGGGTTCAGAAAAGGGCAACTAACATGATTAGGGGTTTGAAACGGGTCCCATATGAAGAGAGGTTAAAGCGATGGGACTTTTCAGTTTAGAAAAGAGGAGATTGAGGGGGGATATGATAGAGGTCTATAAAAACATGAGTGGTATGGAGAGGGTGAATCAAGAAAAGTGATTTATTAGTTCCCATAATAGAAGAACTAGAGGACACCAAATGAAGTTAATGGGTAGCAGGTTTAAAACTAATAAAAGAAAGTTCTTCACACAGGGTGTAGTCAACCTGTGGAACTCCTTGCCAGAGGAGACTGTGAAGGCTAGGACTATAACAGGATTTAAAGAGAAGCTAGATAATTTCACGGAGGTTAGGTCCATAAAAGGCCATTAGCCAGGAGATAGAAATAGTGTCCCTGGCCTCTGTTTGTGGAAGGCTGGAGAAGGATGGCAGGAGACAAATCGCTTGATCATTGTCTTTGGTCAACCCTCTTTGGGGCACCTGGTGCTGGCCACTGTCAGCAGACAGGCTACCCAGTACTGCCGTTCTTATGTTAGGGTTCTTGGTTGGGGCACAGGGCAGAGCCCATTGGTTCAGAGCTGCTAAGAGCAGAGTTATTTGCACTTACGTCCCAGCCAGACTCCCTCGTATCCCCTAACACAGGGCTGGGGGGATCCTTTTTTGGGTCGGGGGCCACAGAGAAATCCGTCGGGCCTTGTAGGAGTTGGGCGGCAGGAGTGGAGCTTAGTGCCTACGGGGCCAAGGGAAACAGAGAGGGCCCCATGTCCACAGGGCCGGGGTGCCATTTTCCCTAGGGCCTCCGGGGGGGCGGAGGGGGGGGAGTGTGTCTATGGTCTAGGAGCCAGGGCCCACCAAAGATGAATCCGACCCAGGCTCTGGTACATCTCTGCAGCGCTGCCGGCCGGTTCCCCCACCTCTTGGTCCTCAACCCAACTAGACCCGCTTCCCGACGGCTGGTTGCCCCCCGGCCAGCCCCGCTCCCTCCAGCCCCCTCCCAGCCAGCCCTGCTTCCCAGCGGCCGGTTCCCCCCCACCCCCTCTCTTCCAGCCAGTCTCACCCCCCCCCCCCCCGGCCCCTGCTGTTCGGTATTTTTTTTAAACCATCTGGTAACCCTAGCAGGTGGGGGTGAAAAGTGCATGGAAATGCCTGCACAGGCGCGTCTGGGAATGAGATGCTGCTCTAACATCTCCGCCTCTGTTCACTTCCAGCCCCTGCCTCGTGGCGCTGGCCCCCCCGTGGCCTGGGAGGGCTCCCCAGGCGCACCATGGCCCGGCATAGCAAGCTGCAGAAGCACGTCCTGAGCCTATACAGGCAGTTCCTGCGCGCCGGCCGGGAGAAGCCGGGATTCCTGCCTCGCATCCAGGCCGAGTTCCGGAAGAACGCCAGCATCCCCCGGGCCGACGTGATGCACATCGAGTATCTGCTCCGCCGTGGCCAGAGGCAGCTGGCGCAGCTCCGAGACGCCAACACCAAACAGATGGGCACCTTTGTCCAAGCCAAACCGGAGGAGCAGTGACCCCTGCTGGTTGGCGCAAGCGTCTGTCTTGTACTGGGACGGTTGGGGGTGAATTCACAGATCAGCCTTCCTGGTTCTCACATCCCTGTGCACCCCTCGTGTCCAAACACAGGTGCCTGGCTTGGCATTTGCTGAGCTAAGGTGTCTTTATTGGCAGCCAAGCTTTTAAAAAGTTCAGGTGTGTACGGGTGATCTGGAGGAGATGCTCTTGTTTCCAGGACCTGGTACACAATTCATTCTACCCCTGCTGGCTCCTCTCTTCGGGTATGTCTACACTACAGCGCTAGTTCGAACTAAGCTAATTCGAACTAACGCGTCTAGAACTAAAAACTAGTTTTGCTAATTCGAACTAGCAAGTCCACATTGAGTGGACTCTGAACAGGGCTTAAGGATGGCCGGAAGCAGTGCCAGCAGGGCATCAGAGGAGGACTTAGAGCGTGGAGATGCAGTCTCAGGCTAGCCGAGGGCTGCGCTTAAAGGGTCCCGACCCCCACCCCGGACAGACAGTTCTAAGGGGTGCCCCGCTTGAAAACCAGTCCTGGCTTGGAGTGCCCGGAGTACCCACACTGGGCACATCACACCACTCAGCCATCAGCCCGGCTGCACTTGCCGCAGGCTGCCATCTGGGGAGAGGGGGTAATCGGGGGGCTGCAGGAGAGCTTCCACCCCCAGAAGCCTGCAGAGCCAGCCCAGTCCTCCCCATCGGGGGCTCGTACCCCATTCCTCCCTCACCTCCTTCCACTTACCCTTCCCTAGCCCCCCTTCTTATTGATGTACAAAATAAAGATAACGTTTCTTCCAACATTGACTCTGTCTTTATTGAACAAAACTGGGGGAGACTGGGAAAAGGAGGTGGGAGAGGGGAAGAGAAAGGCTGGGAGAGGGGAGGGCAACTAACATGATAAGGGGTTGGGAACAGGTCCCGGATGAAGAGAGGCTACAGAGAATGGGACTGTTCAGCTTAGACAAGAGGAGACGGAGGGGGGACAGGATAGAGGTCTCTAAAAGCAGGGGTTGGGTGGAGAGGGTGCATTCAGAAAAGTTCTTCATGAGTTCCCATAAAGAAGGACTAGAGGACACCAAAGGAAAGGACTGGGTAGCAGGCTTGAAACTAGTAAGAGAAAGTTGTTCTTCTTGACAAAGCAAATAGTTAACCGGTGGAATTCCTTGCTGCAGGAGGCTGTGAAGGCTACAACTAGAACAGAGTTGAAAGGGAAGTGAGATCAAGTCATGGAGGTTGGGTCCATGGAGTAGTCTTAGCCAGGGGGTAGGAGTGGTGTCCCTGCCCAAAGTTTGTGCAAGGCTGGAGAGGGATGGCACGAGACAAATGGCTTGGTCACTGTCTTTGGTCCATCCCCTCCACGGTCCCTAGGGTTGGCCGCTGTCGGCAGACAGGCTACTGGGCTAGATGGACCTTTGGTCTGACCCAGGACGGCCATTGTAAGCTCAGGGCTCAGGGTTGGGGGTCTCAGTGGACCCCCTTGATTTTCATGCAAACCTTCTCCTGGGTGGCCAGGCTGGCAGCTCTCCTGCCCTAGATGGCCACTTTCCTGTGCCTAGTGCGGAGATCGTGGACGAGGTCCACGATGTCCGCACTAGCCCAGGAATGTACCCGCCTCTTGCGGTCCCGGGCAAGCTTCCGGGAGCCGCCAGCCTGGTCCCGGGAAGAGGGGGTGGGCTGGGGGACATCGGGTGGGTGGCTCTGTGCCGTGCCAGGTGCAGGGTCTGCTGGCTGGGTGCTAGCAGGCTTGCACCTGGCACGGGCACCGTAGCCAGCCCGTGCCCCTTTAAGGGGTCCGGGGCCGGGAGGGGGGCATAGAGTTTCCCTGGTGTTGGCCAGAGTGGCCACCAGGGAAACTTGGGGAGGGCTAGCCTCCCACTCGTTCGAATTAAGGGGCTACACAGCCCTTAATTCGAACTAGTAAGTTCGAACTAGGCTTAAGCCTCGTAAAATGAGGTTTTCCTAGTTCGAACTAAGCGCTCCGCTAGTTCGATTCAAATTCGAACTAGCGGAGCGCTAGTGTAGCGGCTATGAATGTTAGTTCGAACTAACGTCCGTTAGTTCGAACTAACATTGTAGTGTAGACATACCCTTCCATCCTTAGCCAAAGAGGAACAAGCCAGTTAGCCCAGGGAAATAAAAGAAAGGGAGAGCGGTGACGGAAAACCCTGTGTCTGTCATTTTTTCAAATGATCTATCTTGCCTAAAAGCCTGTCAGGGATTGGTCTCTGTTGCAGGAGGTGCTGGCGAAACACTCCGTGGATTTGGGTGCTACAATTCCTGAGTGTCGTCCACCTTCCTGCCCCCTCCCCCCACCGAAGCGCTTTGGAAGGCTCACAAAGGACAGAGACCTGCCTTTTGAAAATCCGACTCCCCACCGGTGTCTCAAGACAGGCGGCTCTCTCTCGCCAAAAACGCAGGCAGCAGCGTGGGATGACAGGCAGCCAGGTCGCAAGGGGAGGTGCTTTTTAGACCAGTTCCCTCCTGGCACTCCGTACTGCTGCCTCTGTATCAGAGGCAGCAGCACAAGCTGGCAGCAGCCCTTGCCTGGGGGCTGGGTCTGAGCTTCTGGACCTGGTGCAAACTGGAACTGAGCGAGGCTGCCTGCCTGCCTGGCTCCTAACACACTGTAAATGCAGAGCCGCAGAGGGGGTAGGTCCCGCACCCAGCGCGAGCCAGGACTGAGACAGCTGGCCCCTGGGGACTATCGAAAAGTCAAGTAACCGATAAGAAATCATGAGGTTAATTGACTACTCAGTGAATATCTAACGTCCCTAATCCCTTTTCATAGTTCCCCTCTGGACTCTCTCTCCTAAAGCATGGCCCTGAGATCTGGACACAGTGCTCCAGCTGAGGCCTCCTCCGTGCCAAATAGCTAGGAGAGTGACCTCCCATGTCTGCCGTACGTCTCCTACCACGCCCCAGGGCTATGCCCTCTTACTGAAGGGCTTTGTGTCTGAGATCGCTTCTCTCCTAGGCTACGTCTACACAACGAGTTTTTTTGGCAACAAATATGCTAACGAGGGACTCTATGACACGCAATGTCATTTGCATATTTTCTGCCGATCCGTTTTTGTGCTCGGGGTTTGTGCGCAAAACCAAGCCGTGTGGATGTTTACTTTTTGTGCAAAAAATCCCCTTTTCCCACAAGATCCCTATGCCTGCAAAAAGGCCGACCGATCTTGTGCAAAAAGGGGCTTTTGCCTAAAAAGAAAACATCCACATGGCTTGTTTTTGCGTGTTCTTGCGAAAAAACTTGTGGCGCGTCTACACTCTACGTGTGTTCTTGCAGAAGTAAATTTGCAGTAAAGCATCAGAGAACAGGGCTCCTTGCACAGGAGTTATTCCTCTCCCGACGATGACTAAGCCCCCTTTGTGCAAGAGCTGTTGTGCAAGAAGGCAGCGTGGACGGGCACCAGGGGCTTCTTGAGCAAGACACTTTTATGGCTAAAATGACCATCAGAGCTTTCTTGCACAAGAGAGCGTTCACACTGCCATGGACGCTCTTGTGCAAAAGCCCATGGCAGGGTGGAGGCGCTCTTGCACGAGACCTTTTGCGCAAGAACTCCGGCGTGAAACAGCTCTCGTGCAAGAAGCCTGCAGTGTAGGGCAGGGAGCAGCCTATGAGGGAGGGGGAGGGACCCCTAGTAATGGCTCAAACTTCCCAGGGGGGTGGCCAGAGGCAGGACATTTGCCTGGCAGGGTGAGGGGGGGGCGGTGACCTCACAGGGGCTTTGGGCAGCCCTCAGCATATAAGGCAAAGGGCAGGTGGGGAGGTGATGACCTCACAGAGGGACCCACATCTCAGGCTGATAAAAGCGGGGGGCGGGCCCAGGGGACTTTGGAGACCCCCGGTTGCTTTAGCTCTGGTGCGTCTCCTCCTCACGGTTCCTTCGCGTTCTGTGAGTTCCACATCCCGACACCTTTGTGACGAAGGTAAGAGCCCCCAGGGGTTGGATCCCGCCCGGGGCCGGCTGGGTTCCAGGCAGGCCCAGCCCTCGGTCAAGGGCCAGAAGGTGATTCCTCACCTGGGCTGCGTCCTTAGCGCCACTGGGGCTTTCTCCTGGTTGGTTTCCCTTTTCCTCCATCCCCCCACATTTCTGCTCTGTTCTTGCCTCCTCTGTGACCTTCCCTTGCTGCCTCCCCCAGCTTGGGACCCAACAGACTAGCTGAAGGACGGGGGGTGGTTTGCAGGAGCCGTGGGGTGGGGGATGCAGCCCCCATTGTGGGGACTGGGGAGGTGGGGCTGGAACAAGTCTATGCCGGTGTCTTTGGGGAGAACGCTCCACCCCCCACACCTTAGATTCTCCCCTGATTGGCCAAGAAGGGGCTGTTGATGGGCAGGAGACTCGTGGAATGAGGAGTAACGGTAGTTTGAACTAGGAAGCCTAGTTCGAACTACCTAGTTCGTGCCCCGTGTAGCCGCGCTGCACGGGGTTCGAACGAGCGGGGTTTTAAAAATGGCGGCTCCCCGCTTATGCAAATGAAGCCCGGGAAATTCAAATCCCGGGCTTCATTTGCAAGTGCGGTATGCCTACATTACCCTCCTAGTTCGAACTAGCGGGGTAGTGTAGACATACCCTCAGGTCCTTGCAGTGCCTGTGCAAGACCGAACCGATAAGCAAGGGGCCATTTGGGGGCTGGGGGCAGTTGCTCTGGGGAGCTGGAACCCCTGGATTTCGCTCTGCAGGCTGCGCCCCAAGCTCCCCTTTGCTCCCCTCATTTGCAGCATGGCCAAACGTTTTCGGCTGTGGTTCAAAAAAGCCCTGAAGATGGCCCCAGGGCCGGTGGGGAGCAGCTTCTCCGTCCCCGCGGGCGGGGAAGCTGGATCCCACCAGCTCGGGGCGACTCGCCCACCGGCCAGGCCCCCCCGGACCTGGCTCCAGAGGCAGCTGGGCAGGCGGGACCCAGCCCAGCGGGGGAGCCGGGTAGGGTGGCTCTGGGGCCTCCTCTGTGGAGAGAAACACCTGCCTCGGGAGCCCAGCCCCCATTACCACCAGGGGGCATCGCCCTGCCCGACCCCCGGGGACCTGCCAGTCTCCGGGAGCCCCCAGCCCGTCGCTCCCCGCACCAGCCCCTGCAGCTGTGGGTCCAGGTCCGTCAGCAGCAGCGCCTGGGCCTCCAGCTGCAGCCGGGCCACCTCCTACAGCCGCTCAGACCCAGGTGAGGGGCCGTGAACACGCTGGGCCCAGGGGCTCACCCAGTACCCGGGGGGGCGGGGAGGGGCAGCCCCAGTGTCTGCCCCGCAGCCAGGGCAATGGATGGGGGGGCTGCTTGGCTCTCTTCTTCCTGGTGGGGGCTCTGCTGAGGGCGTTGGCAGATGTGAGGGTGGAAGGGGGATGGGTCCCTGCGAGGGGCGTGTGGGGCCCAACCTGCCCTGGGTCCCTGACATGGGGGCGCGTGACCCCTGCTGGCCGCTGGAGTCACCCTGGTCCCTTCCCTCCCGCACAGAGCCCCCCTGCGCCTCGGCGGAGCTCTGCCAGGAGCGGATGGACTCCCGGGTGGAGGAAGGGGCCATCTACGACATCGAAGAGCAGCTCCACACCCGGGACACGGTAGGAACCTTCTCCACACGGGGGGGAGCCGAGATTGTCCGGCCCCTTCCCAGCACGTTCCCCCCCCCTCCGGGAGGGGCTTGTCCCTGGGGATCCCCCTGGGGCCCCTTCTCCTGCATGACCTGGACCCCCCAAGCTGGGGGCTCTTGTCATGCACCAGCTGGGCCCCCACAAGCCTGAGGCAGCAGTTGGGGGGGGGAGTGTGGGTGCTTGGACAACCAGCAGCTCCCACCTCCACTCCTGGGAGACCTGAGCCCTGCAGCTGTCCGTGGGGGGCAGGCAGGCCCCAGGCTCACAGACTCTCTCTGGGGTGCAGAGCCCAGCCGCCCTGCAGCGGTTCCTCTTGGCCATCCCCCTCGCCTGCCTCGCCGCCCTCCAAAGGGGCGAGGACACCCTGGCGCCGCGCTGCTGCAAGGACACCATGATGGCCAGGATCGTTGTAAGCGAGTCGCGGCAGCCGGGAGGAGGGGAGGGGATACGTGGGGTGGACAGGGGTCTGCCTGGGCCATGGCGGCGGGTGGGGGTGCTGGAAACGGGATGGGTGGAGCCAGGAGGGCTGGAGGTGGACATGGGGAGGGTGGGTGGGGTGCTGGAGGAGGGAGGGACACAGAAATGGGGCAGGTGTGGGGTGCCGGACAGGAAGGGGGATTCGGGACAGGGAGGGGTCTCCCCGGGCCATGGGGGGCTGGAAGGGAGCTGAGCGGGCTGCTGGGGATGCGCCTGGGGAGCAGGGATGAGGAGGTTCAGAGGCTGGTCACCAGGGCAGGGAGGGGCAGGAGACGGCCTGGGGACAAGGATTGAGCTGGTCCCGGTTTGGGAGGGGGGTGCTGGGAGGGGCCCTGTGCCGGGCAGGGGGGCTACAGGGCAGCGGGAGGCAGTGGGGTTGGATCCTGCTGGGTGGGGGCGCTGGCCGCGTGAGCATCTCTTGGGGGCCCAGCCTCACACGCCCCTTTGTCTCCTTGGGTCTCACAGGAGATCATGGAGGACTCGCCCCCCCGCTGGTCTTGGCCGACTGCCTCAACGCCGCCTGCAGCCTCAGGTACCGACCCCCCCCCCCCCCGCCGACTCCCCCCAGAGCAGATCCCCTGGCCAGGGAGTGGGAAAGTCTCTGTCTCCTGCTGCTGAATTAACAGTCTCTGCCCCTCTCTCCTGCCAGCACCTTGCAGCCTCCCCTGCGGGCCCAGCTCCTGAGCCCCCTGCTGACGGCGGCCGTGGGACAGACTGTGTCTGGGGACTGGCAGCAGGAGCCCATCCACACTCAGGTACGTCCCTCTGGGCCCTGCTCCCGGGCTGGGCTGGAGCTCCAGAGAGGAGGGGGGCGGGGGGTGGCAGAGGGAGGGAAGAAGCTGCAGGTTTGGATCCTTCCCTCCAGGGTTCCCGTTGCTCTCCCGGGGGGCCCGTCCCTTCCATGCCCAGCCTGGGCTCCTCCCTGCTCTGTGAGGCGGCTCAGACCCTGCTCTAGGCTGGACCCCGGAGCCAGCAGGTGGCCTGGATCCCCCAACCTCCCTCTGACCCAGGGCTCCCCCTTGTCTTGCAGCAGTTCATCCGGGCCCTTCCCTACGACCTCCAGGCCCTACTGGCGAGCCTCCTCGCCGAGTCCCCAGACACCGCCCGGCTGCAGCTCATAATGGAGGTGAGCCCCGTGGGGGACGGGGCCATTGTCCCTGCTTCCTCGGGGGGCCGAGAGAGGAGCAGTGTCAGTGGCTGGGGGGGGCACAGTCCGAGAGGAGCCCCAGGCTCTGCCCAGTATCGGCACCTCCCTACGGGTCCTGACCTGCCTCTTTCCCCCCCAGCACCTGAGCCCGTGGCTGGAGTCCCGCCTGCCCCAGGAGCGAGCCAGGGCCCTTGGCAGCACCACGGCCCTGCTGGGAGTCGCCACCACCCTCCCGGGGTTTGACGTAAGTGACCTCGGAGCCGGGGGGTCTGGGGCTGCAGGGCGCGGGGCTGGGAGCGTCCCCGGGAGGCAGAGGCAGGGCCGGGAATGGGCCGGGAATGGGCCGCGTTCTCCTTTCCCCGGGGAGGGGCGACCCTGGGCCCTTCAGGGGGGCTCTTGAGGGACTGGGCCCCAGACTGGGGAGTGGCCGTCAGTGGATCCCCTTGTTCCACCCCCGGAGTGACCCTTCAGTCGGGGCCATTGCTCAGGGTTGTCTCCTCGCAAGGCCGGCCCCGCCCCGCCCCGCCCCGGGAGGTGTCTCTGTCCGTCCCCCGAGCTCAGACCCGCCTCGGCGGCCGTTTGCATGGGACGTGCAGCCCCAGGATGCTGAGGGACCCCCCCTCTTCTCTCCCCTCAGAACTCCGCCGACTGGCCGAGGATGGGTCACCACGTGGCCCAGCTGGGCCTTTTTATTTCGGACCCATCCGAAGACGTCAGCCGGCTGGCCCGGGAGGGGGTGCACAGCCTGTATCAACTCCTCCTGCACCACAGGGGTAAGGAACCCAGCCGGGACCTGGGCCCCAGGGACACCCTGAGGGTGCCGGCGGCGGGGGGAGGGGACCCAGCCCTTTTCCCCCAGACTGGCCCAAGGGGGGATGCGTCCCTCTGTGTTCCCCTTCTGCCCCCTGTGCCCCTCCATTTGCCCAGGGATGCCTGCAGGGACCCGTGGGAGGGGAAGGGCTCAGACCTGCCAGCAGAATGACCCTGTTGTGTCTCTTGCAGGCCTCAACATCCACCAGGCAGAGGACCTGTGGTGCAGACACTACTACAAAGAAAGATGGGTCCTGGCTCACAGCAACAGCGTGAGGGTGGGAGAGGTAAGGACGCGCTGCCAGGGCAGGGCAGGGCTCGGGGGTGGGGCTGGCTGGGGCCCTCGTGGGGGTAGGAGGGTCTTGGGGGCAGGAGGAAGCTGTGACCTGGGGCAGGGGTTGGGGTGCCGGGTGAGGAGAGCGTCTGGGTGCAGGGTCTGGAAGGGAGTTTGGGGGAGGAGGAAGCTGTTTTAGCCCCAGGAGTTGGGGCCGGGCTCTGGGCCGTCAGCTGAAACCTCCTGTGCTCTTGATTCCAGGTCTTTGGGCAGCTCTTCACAGCAGAGCAGGAGAATTGCTTTTTGGACAAGGCTCTGCTCGCTGCCCGCTCCCCCCTGCGGCGCCCCAGCCAGGCCGGGCTGGTCCTGGCCCACGCCCTGCATGGGCAGGCCCATCAGCTCCTGGAATACATGGTGAGCAGCCGGAGCAGATCAGGAGAGTGGGGCAGGGCCAGGGTCTCCTTCCCATCCCCTCAGGGAGTCCCCCGCCCCTTTCCTCAGGCTGCCCCCACCCCACGTCCCTGCTGGCAGAATCCCTCCTGCCCCTGCGAGCGTCCCTGGGGGTGGGGGAGGCTCTGAACACAGAAACTGTCCTAGGAGGCGGGAGGGGGCCGAGGTGTCAGGAGCTCTGGGGGGGGCGGGGGTCAGGAGCTCACCCTGCGGGCCTGACGGGGGGTGACCAGAGAGCAGGGGGGAGGAGGGTGGAAATGCTGGGGGGCCAGTTCCCCTGAGTCCCCAGGGATGAATGTGACGGATTCTGCTTCCCTTGCAGCAGGAAGACACCCAGTGAGAGCAGCAAGAGCTGAGGAGCCAGCAGCTGCGTCCCCCTCCCCCCAACCCTCCCAATTGTATTGAATTGTATTTACATTCTCATTAAACAATGTTTCAAAAAACATTTGGATCAGGCTTGGTCAATAATTTGTAATGGGGGGGCCATTTTGGCAACTGATCAAGGGCCACATTTCTACCGAGGGCTTTGGGGTCTGGGACGGGGCGGTTGGGTGCAGAAGGGAGCTTAGGGGTGGAGCCTGGGTGCAGGGGGGGGGTATGATCTGGGGCGGTGGATAGGAGTGCAGGGTCCAGGAGGGGGTATGGGCGCAGGAGAGGACTCTGGCCTGGGGGAGGGGCTCTAGAGGGGTGCAGGGTCAGGGAGGGAGCTGTGACCTGGGTGAAGGGGGAGCAGAAGGTTTGGGGGAGGGGGTGCGGGTGCCAGAGAGGAGTCTGGCCTGGGGGAGGGGTGTCGGGGGGGTGCAGGGTCAGGGAGGGAGCTGTGACCTGGGTGAAGGGGGAGCAGAGGGTTTGGGGGAGGGGGTGCGGGTGCCAGAGAGGAGTCTGGCCTGGGGGAGGGGTGTCGGGGGGTGCAGGGTCAGGGAGGGAGCTGTGATCTGAGGGAATGGGGGACGCAGGTTCAGGTGGTCGCCTGGGACAGGCAGTCGGGGAGGGGACGTGGGCACCAGGGGCAGGCTCTGGCTGCGGAGGTGCCTACCTAGGCAGCTGCGTATGGGGGAGCCCGACTGTCACCTGAGGGGATGGGGGAGCTCAATTTTCAACTGTGGGGAATGGAGGAAATACTGTGGAGTGGAGGGAGCGAGATGGGGGGGGCTGAATTGTTCCCGGAGGGGAGATCTCCCTGGCTTGGGGGGGGGGCGTTTCCAGCAAAGCCCTCACATAAGAGGGGGACAGACGGGGGGAGGGAGAGGACGGGGATGGGCAGGGCAGGTGGAAATGGGGAGGGGCAGGAGAAGGGAAGGGGGAGGAGATGGAGGAGAGCAGGGGATAGGAGTGGGGGCGGGGATGAGGAGCAGGACAGAGGCAGGGCAGTGGTGGTGATGGCTGAGCGATGAGAACAGCTCGCAGGGAGCTTAAAGCCAGCAGATGCTTTTCGGCAGAGTTGCCATTTGCCCTGGCGGCTTTGCCAGAATAGCTGTGCCGGCGGGGGGGCGGCTTTTGCCACACACCCAAGCCAAGCCAGCTGTGGCGGCAAAGCCTTGTGATGTAACCTAAGCCCTTGGCAAGGTCGGGATCAACCTGCTCTGACAATTTCTCGGTCCGGCGGGATGAGAAACAAGGATCGTGCAGGGAGATGGGGATGACTAGGAAGCGAATCCAGGTGTGGGGGGAATATCCTGGGTTGGAGGGTCAGTCGATACCCCCGCCTGCCACTGTCTGCCGGGGCTCTGCCCGCAAGATGGAACCAACAGTTGAGTTTGCTTTTCTGCCCCGTCGTGGGCACAAAAGGCCCAGAGCAGCCTCCTGCTATCTTGGAGGAAAGGGGCCAAAGTTCAGGAAGCAGGTGCCAGGCTGGGCTGGAATCCGCGAGCTCCGCTTTTGCTTTGCCCTTCCTGGAAGCTGGGCTGCAGGTGAGTGGCGGTTTCATCTCCGCTCTTGGGGTGTTTCTTGTGGGTTCCAAGTGTGGATCTGAGAGGGGCTGCGCAGGGGCAGTGTCATGAACAAGCTGTAAGCGTTACAGCCCCTTCTGCGCAGGCTGGCTCCAGCCTCCCGTCTGTCTCCAAACCCTGGGGGAGAGGCGGGAGGCCAGCAGCATGGCCTAGTGGAGGGGGCAGGGGGTTGGGCGTAAGAACTACCGGGTTCTAATCTAATGCCACCTAGTGACTAAGGCACAGAGTTGTGTGTTAGACCCTTGCTCCGCAATTCTGCGCTCACTCTCGCGCTGGTGACCTTGGAGAGGCCTTTCAGGTCTCCCTTTCCCTGTCCATCAAAGGCAGGCAAGTGCGATGTAATGCCCTGGAGCAAGTGCTTTGGGACGTGTCGCACAAGTGTGCCTGGCTCACAAGCGTGTCAGCACAGGTGTGTAAAAGCGTGACGAAGGCTTTGAGATCGATGCTGAAGGCTTGTGAGGCTGTGGCTGGCCAAGTGACAGGGAAATGAAAGGTCAGAGTTTGGTCAGTTAGATTTTATGGTAATACACTGAGACGAAGCACTTTGGGCGTATAAACGATAATGTCTTTCCAAGTGCGTTAGTTCAAGCCGTGTCCTAGGAGCCAAGAGGTGAGACAAACATGCTTGGTCCTGTCTCGGTGCAGGGGTGGACTAGATCAGTGCTTCTCGACCAGTGGTACGAGTCCCCTTAAAGGTACTCAAGAGATGTCTGGGTGACACGTCAACACAACTGAAATTTGGAGAAAACTGAATTTTTGTTTTCAGTTTGACAGCGCTTTATTCTTTTTGTACCTTTTACACCCAAAAATGCCATCGCCCGCCCGGCTACGATTCAGTTGTTTAAACAAATGTGTTGCAACGGTAGAAAAAAATTGTGTGTGTCTGAAAACTGTAGGTACTGGGGGTACTTACACATTTTTTTAAAGGGGGTACATTATAAAAAAAGTTTGCGAAACACTGGACTAGATGACCTATCATGGTCCCTTCCACTCAGACTTTTCTATGATTCTGTGACAGGGGTGGGCGATAATTTTCAGAAGGGGGCCACTTAATGGATTTTGGTATGGGGTCAAAGGCCGGCTCCACCCACAGAAGGGGCGGATCCTGAGGCAGAAGGGGCGGTGTTGTGGACTAGCCCACCCTCAGAGTTCTCCGCGGCTGAGGCTTTCAATTAAAAGCACAGAAAAGAGCTCACAGCTTTGCCACTACTGGCAGCTGTCCAGCGTTGCTACAGCTTTTTAAAGGGCTCGTGGCTCCTGCCCCTGCTGTAACCATGAGCCGTGAAGCCGTGAATCATTTAAAATCGGATCCTGCTGCCTGAGTCCCCACTTAGAATTCGGCGGCATGGGCAGCAGGATCTAAACAGAAAGCGGCCAGATCACAGTGTTAGGTGGGTTGCATCTTACCCAGCCCTGTTCTCTGAGCTGGTTTGGAAACCTCCGTGTCCTCCTTATGGTCTGACAGCTGCAGATTTACTGCCTGTCTCTCCTCTCGTGGCCCAGCCTAGCCGCAGCTAATGGACTAACTCAGGTTAGCATCACCTGCCCTGTCTTGGTGACTCTTCACAGCTGAACGGCCTATAAGGCATCGTGCTGGTCTTCTGATCTCTTGGTGACTCCTCTGCCTTCTGTTTATTTCTTTCTCCCTAGCTGGCCGATCGAGTCAAACCCTGTCAGTGCGTGAAGGCCCCAGGAATTACGAGTGCGATGGTCTCCCATGCCCAAGGTAATCGGCTGGCTAGTAATGGATGGACTGCTTGGTTATCAGGTTAGGCTGCACAAGCCAGGTCTATGGGACCCCATGGCCAGCTGGCACCTGGTTCACAGGGAGGCAGCTGTACTAATCTGAAAATGGCTGGAAGACACCACCATCATTAGGCTCCAGAGTCAACAGCACTTGCTCCTCTTGGAGCTATTTGTCCGTGGCAGGCAGCACAGTTTAGCAGCTCATTGGGACGTCTCCTTTTTAGTTGTGAGATCTGGGCACTTTAGAATGGCTGTAGCTATTGAAAGCAAAGGCGCACAGCTATAGGCATGGGGGTTTCCAGCTTTATTCACCTAGGTGGCTGATTCCAGGAAGCAAGGGTGTGTGTGTATGGGGGGGGGAGTCCTGTACAGAGGGTTCCCTGGCCCCTCTGCTTCCATGGCTGTGCAACTGCCACCAGGTGGATTAGAACCTGGGACTTTTGGAGCTTAGAGCAGGAGCTGCTATAGCTTGAGTTATAAGTCAGTTGCCTCTAAGCATAGGCTGAAGAGCTCCCTTGTAATAATTGCTTGCTGGAAGTGGTCTCAGTGCCACTCCATAGGATAGTGACCCACATCAGGTGGGTGGGTTACAGCTGCAGGCCTGCTCCCAGCATGCGGATCTGCTCTCTGGGCGGCGTCTATAACTCTGTGGCTGCAGCCCTGCTCCCAGGACTGGATCTGCTCTCTTCCCATAGGCGTGCGCAGCACATTTCATTAGGGTGTGCACCCAAAGAATGTTTTTAAATGTACTCTTTGACCCCCATTAGCCACGCCCCCTGACTCCCATTAGCCACGCCCCTGACCCCCATTAGCCACGCCTCCTGACCCCCATTAGCCACGCCCCTGACCCCCATTAGCCACGCCCCTGACCCCCATTAGCCACGCCTACTGACTCCCATTAGCCACGCCCCCTGACCCCCATTAGCCACGCCCCCTGACTCCCATTAGCCATGCCTCTGGAGGTAACACTTTCAGGGCAATATGGACACATGACCAGAAATAAAAGGTGTCATGTGACCTCCCCCCCCCCCAAGGACTTTTCCCACTATCCTCTTACCAATAGGGATTAGTTTGGCCCTCACCAACCCCCCCCCGCCCCCGTGCAACGATCCTGCAATTGCATTAACCCAACGTGTGAGACATTAACTCGGGGGGTGGGGAGGCTGGGGGAAGTGTTCCCTCTAAGAGTTTCCTCCCATGAGCACAATACATTTTGTGTTGTGCACCAGTACTGACTGTGGCTTGTTTGGATGTGCCATGGTGGCACCCAAGTTATTCATAAATATCTTAGTAACCACTTACCTTTCCCCTCTGCTGCCCTGTCTCCTCCCCTTCCTCCATCAGCTCCCCTGGTGCCTGCTGCCCCCCAATCCCTCACCCACCTCTGCTGCCCTGACTCCTGCCCTTCTCACTGCCCTCGGCCTTCCCGAGACCTGCCCCCTCCAGCAGCCTTTCTCTCCCCCCCTGTGCCCACTCCTCCAGTAGCCCCACTCTGACCATGTGAGCTACCCCTCCTCCTCCCCTTTCCTAACACCCCCCTCTACACACCTGTCCTGCCTCTCTCCTCTGGTGCTGGTCCCTCCCCTGCAGGTGTCTGCCCTTCTGCTTCACCCCCGGACTCCCCTGGCACCTGCACCTTCCCTTACCCTTGCACCCTCTTGGTGCCTCCCCCTTCCCTCACTGCCCCTGCCCCCTTTGCCCACTCCCTCACCACCCTCTGCCCCCGTTCCCCTCATGCCCCTGTGCCTTTACACGTGCCTTGCTCCATCTCCGCCTTCCTCATGCCCACCCCTTCTTTCAAGCCTTCTCCCAGCACCTCCCCTTCTCCCCTCTAGCCCCCAAAGCCCTTTCCCTCTCCTCTCCTAGCATCATCCTGTCCCCCCCCCTCACTGACACCTCCCCTCCTGCCCTTTTCCTCATTGTCTCCACTTGGTCCCCGGGCATTTGTCTGTCTCCTACACCCTGACCCTTGGTGCCTTCCCCTTTCATCTCCTGACCTGCCCCCCTCCCCTCAGCACAAGCCCTTTCCTCTCTGACCCTTACCCCCTATTTTTCCCTCCTCTTCCAGCAGCCGCCAGCTGGTCTGTAACAGAGTTCTAGGGTCGCCCTGACTGTGTCACCCTTCTGGTGCTCCCCCTACTATGTCTGTCTTAGGTTTCTCAGCCCCTTTTGGGCCACAAACCCCCACCCTACAGTCTCAGGTTCCCAAAGTTCTGGCAGTCCCCATCACTTGGTGCCTGCGCTGGGTCTGACTCGTAGGGTTGCGAGGTAGACCCTCCCCCCAAAAAACAGACACACTTGATCCTGGGCAGGGGGGAGGGAGGAAGAGGGACTGGCTGGGGGGGGAGGGCAGGAACTGGCTGGAAGGAAGAGGGGATGGGAAGCAGCTCTGTGGGGGAAGGGCCAGATCCTGACCCTGGCCCCCCCTTCTCCCTCCCCAAGGCCAGTCATGCTGCCCCTGACCCCCCCTTCCTCCCTGAGGCCAGTCGCACTGCCCCCGATCCTGACCCCGGCCTCCCCTTCTCCCTCCCCGAGGCCAGTCATGCTGCCCCTGACCCCCCCTTCCTCCCTGAGGCCAGTCGCACTGCCCCCGATCCTGACCCTGGCCTCCCCTTCTCCCTCCCCGAGGCCAGCCCTGCTCCCCAGCTCAGTGCGGACCCCTGCTCTCTCCTTAGCTCAGTCCCACTCTGCCGACCCTGGCTCCCTCCTGGCTCCCTGCTCTGCCAGTCAGGCTGAACTGGGACTTTAGCCTCTCCCCGTTGTTCCTGGGGACTGTCAGTCTCAGGATCTTGATCTCTCATTTCCCCTGCCTTTCACTGAGTTTCAGTAAGGAGCTAGCAGCAATAATGCCTCTACTTTTTCCCCCACTCCTGTGCGGAATACATTTTGTTATGTGCACCAAGGCATGCACGGATGTGCACTGTTACGTCGCGTGGAGTTTCACAGCATGGGAAGAAATCAGTGGAAATACAGAGAGCTTGAGTAGTTGCAAGTGTCCATTTTATTGCATAGCACGGAGCTAGCTAGAAAAAACCCAAACCAGCTGGGCTGACCCCCAGTGACCTAACGCAGTTACTATAACAACAAGATCTATGTCTACACCCAGTACACCACATGCACCACCACTAGAAACACATGCTACCGGCTAGCAAACTGGGCAGCATTTGAATGTCTCCTGGCTGGCCGCCCAAGAGCTCAGCTTGCAGGGAACACTGGCTAACCGTCCCCTTCCACCTGGAGAAGGGAGAGACAGGAAAGCAGCAACAGAGCATCTGCCTGGGGGAAGCCCGAATCCCATGCAGGAGTGGAGCCCTGTTCCTTGTTCCAGGCCCTTGCTAGAGTCCCCTCCCGTAGCTGCAGCTATGGCCGGCAGTTTTAAAAGCGGACTTACGCTGGCCCTGCAACCCGAGCGACTCTGTCAGTGGGTGCTTATCACTCCATCACCTCGAGCTGTTTAAGCAGCTTGTTTAACCAAGGAGGGAGGGAAAGGGAAACCTTTGGCCATTTGAGGGTTGCGTGCCAATGGAGGGAAAGGGGATGGATAAAAAGGGGCTGAGCACACGGTGCTGCCTCTTTTTAAACCCAGGCCCAAAGATGTCCTGGAATTCTGGGCCACTGGCCTGAAGGAGATGGTCAAACTGCCTGGCAGCTGGACTTTTGGAGTCTTGTTATTCCTGGGCTCCTGGTAGCGATGGCTCCCATTCCAGGGGATTCCTGCCAGGTAGTTTACCTCAGACAGCAGCTTTTATTCCCCCGTGTCACTTCTCCCAGTATCTGAGACTTTGGTCATGGGGATCAAGCATTTAACATGATTCCAAGAGGAACCGGATGGTTCATCTAGCGAGCCAGGCTCACCGATATTTGAGTAGTTAATAAAAATCCCTAGTTGCTGTGTGTAGGTCTAAAAAGGGAAGGTTAGTATCATTAGTCTTATTTTACAGACAGGGAATAACCTCTCCAACCTGTGGGAGAGGCAGGAATAGAACCCAGGTTTCCTGATACCACAGTCAGGGCTTTGTTACCAGGCTACATCCTGTACTAGAAAGGATGGGCCTGAAGCATGGGCCTGGTGTAAGGCCTGAGGCCTGAACCAAAGTAAGCAAGAGTTAGCTGAAGAGAAACAGACAAGTCGTGTCAAAAGCAGACGATTGCCTGAAAGTCTTGGGACTTAACCCTAACTGTCTTGCCTGGAAAGGTTGAAACCATAGACAAAAGGTCCTAGAAAGTCTCCAGGAATGCTAGAGAAGCAGGAAGCGAGTTGACAGGAGGCCAGGAAAGAAAATGGAAACAGAATTTGGGGTTTTGAATTGGAAGCAGTGATGTGCCTGTTGTTGTGTGATCATGCCTGGAAGATGTGAATTAAGCCAGGAACCTGGGCAAGCAGAATCCAGCGACTTTCTTGGCTAGGGAAAGACTAAATCTTGGAACAAGAGAGATGTGAGTAGAACAGGGAATTTTTAGTCAGACGCTACTAGGTTATTTTCTTTATTTTTTTACTTTGTTGGACTTCTTTTTGCTAAGCACATGTAACTATCCCCCTTTACCCTAGAACTCTTCAAACTGAATCCCAGGGAAGCGATTTTCTGTGTTTTAATCTTTCTTTTTTCAGTTTCTTTGTAACACCTAGCAACCAAGTAGATACGCTGGAGGGCAGTAGATATGCTGGAGGGCAGGGATAGGGTCCAGAGTGACCTAGACAGATTAGAGGATTGGGCCAAAAGAAATCTGATGAGGTTCAACAAGGACAAGTGCAGAGTCCTGCACTTGGGATGGAAGAATCCCGAGCATAGTTACAGGCTGGGGACCGACTGGCTAAGTAGCAGTTCAGCAGAAAAGGACCTGGGGGTTACAGTGGATGAGAAGCTGGATATGAGTCAACAGTGTGACCTTGTAGCCAAGAAACCTAATGGCATATTAGGGTGCATTAGGAGGAGCATTGCCAGCAGATCCAGAGAAGTGATTATTCCCCTTCATTCGGCTCTGGTGAGGCCACATCTGGCGTATTGTGTCCAGTTCTGGGGCCCCCACTATAGAAAGGATGTGGACGCATTGGAGAGGGTCCAGCGGAGGGCGACCAAAATGATTAGGGGGCTGGAGCGCATGACCTATGAGGAGAGACTGAGGGATTTGGGTTTGTTTAGTCTGCAGAAGAGAAGAGCGAGGGGGGTTTGATAGCAGCCTTCAACTTCCTGAAGGGAGGTTCCAAAGAGGATGGAGAGAGGCTGTTCACAGTAGTGACGGATGGCAGAACAAGGAGAAATGGTCTCAAGTTACAATGGGGAAGGTCTAGGTTGGATATTAGGAAAAACTATTTCACTAGGAGGGTAGGGAAACACTGAGATGGGTTCCCTAGGGAGGTGGTGGAATCTGCATCCCTAGAGGTTTTTAAGTCTCGGCTGGACAAAGCCCTGGATGGGTTGATTTAGTTGGGATAGGTCCTGCCTTGGGCAGGGGCTGGACTTGATGACTCCTGAGGTCTCTTCCAGCTCTATGGTTCTATGATTTTAAGTAATGTTTCACCAAGTGTATTTGTTTTGTTAATAGACGTCACATTTTTAAAACCATGATCTGATTCCTGAATCCTAGAGGGCGGAAGGTTCTGTATGCACGTGCCTAAGACAGCAAGCCATACTTCTAGGAGAAATTACAGGTTTTCAAGCTCTCTCTGGAGGGAGTGTCAAGGACAAGGAAGGTACCCCACAGGAGGGAATTCTGAAATGCGCCTGTCTGGTTCTCAAAGGGGTTTGTGCATTTGGATGATGGCAGCAACACCAACGCAAGCCTCCAGTGGCAGGGTATTTTAAAGTCTCTTGTGGGCCCCCACCTTCTGCACTTGGAGTGCCAGAGTGGGAAACAGCCTTGACATGACCCCTCTCCAATTTATCAACATCCATCTGGAATTCTGGTCACCACAGCTGGGCACAGAACTCCAGCAGCAGAAGTTCAAGTGCCGAATAAAGAGGCTAAGTCGGTTCCCCACTCTGGCACTTGGAGTGCAGAAGGTGTGGGCCCAAAAGAGACCTTAAAATACCGTGTCTCTATGGGCTTCTGCTTCAAAACTCCCCAAGGTCACAGATTCTCTGAGCTTAGGAGGGTTGCTGCCTCTACCCAAGTGGAAAAAAACTTTTTCTTCTTGAACGCAGGAAGAAGTCACTTGGGAACGTATTCCAGAAGGGTACCCCAAACTCTTTTACACAAGAGCCAAAAGAAATCTGATGAGGTTCAACAAGGACAAGTGCGGAGTCCTGCACTTGGGACAGAAGAATCCCAAGCATTGTTACAGGCCTGGGACCAACCAGCTAAGTAGTAGTTCTGCAGAAAAGGACCTGGGGGTTACAGTGGATGAGAAGCTGTATATGAGTCAACAGTGTGCCCTTGTAGCCAAGAAGGCTAATGGCATATTAGGTTGCATTAGGAGGAGCATTGCCAGCAGATCCAGAGATGTCATTATTCCCTTTTATTTAGCACTTGGAAAGAAAAAAAGAAAAATGAAAACAAACTGTAATTTCTGATAGCTGTCCTCTTAGTCTTAGGCAGGTATACACAGACCTCCTATTACTTTCCAGGATACAAAATCAGATCATAGCCTTAAAATAGGTGATTATATTAAGAAAACAAAAAGGTATTCATTTGTAAAGCTGACTTGGCTGCTAGGAGTTATAGCGCAACTGAGAAAAGAACAGATTAAAACACAGACAATTGCATCCCTGGGATTCAGTTTAAAGTTATAGTGGGGAGAGGAGGGGATATGGATTTAGCACAGAGGAGTTTAACCAAACAACAAAACAAAAAAATAACCTGATCGCATCTAAATAAACATTCTCTATCTACTCAAGTATCCACACTTCCAAGGTCCAGTCCAATTCTAGGCCCAGGTATTCTTTTTTTTAGGCATGATGTCCCTGCCCAGTTCAATTCATCCCTCCCCCCCCCCCCATCCCCTTCCACAGCTCCAGGATTAAACTCACAAAGAAAAACAGCAGACAGATTCCCTTTTAATGCAGATCTGAACTCTTTCTTCTCACTGGTGCTTCTGGCTCCCTGCCAACACTTTCTAGCTAGCTAGGTTTAACCCTTTAGTCACTGAATACTGGGATGTTCAGAAAAGAACAGTGGGCCTCCCATCCATCACAGAAGCGAGACAGCCTCTTTACTCCTGCTCAAGCGTTTCCTGTTTATACATCCCAGAATTACAATAGCTTTTTAAGCCCCAATGCCACAATGGGAGCTCATGTTCTGCTGATTACCCACCATGACCTCTACATCTCTTTTCCCCGCCCTGCAAGTCTGGCCCACAGAACCATGGGAAGTGGCATAGGCTAGCCTGGGCCAGGGCAAAGGAACACGTGGGCCTTTCTCTTCTCCATCTCTCTCTCTGCATTGCACAGCAGGGCGCAGGAGTGCCAGGGGGCTCTGTGGACGCTGTTTGGCTTAATGCCAGTGAAAGCAGGGTCTACAGGAGTACTTACGGGCTCCTAGTGTTAAGAGCTGTGATGTGGTTGCCTCAGCAGCGTGGCTCAGTGCTTCTGTTCTTGGAGCTCTGGTGTTATCAGTGGTCAGTGCAGGTAACGCAGCCTGCTCCTGCTGCAGATCTCGCTGTTATGCACAAAGACCGACCACAGACACCGTCTGGTGACAGAGGCACTTGGCCAGGTTTATAGCCGTGTAGTCACAGATCTAGTGCCCTGGATTTGCGGTTACGCGTGCACCAACTCAAGTGCTCCAGGATGAGGAGCAATTCAGTCAGTAAGTCTCTGTTGTCCCTTCGGCCATGCAAAGGGGGTAAGGCCAGGCACCCCAATATTTATAGCCTAAAATAAACTTGTCTGGTTTCGGACATTTGTTTGCTCCCTCCCCTTGCACCTAGTACCTTGAACCGAAAAATATTAGCAGAGACACTGTTGAGCATCCACTGCGGATGTGCTCGGTGAGGCTAGTCTTCGTGTTTTACCTCATCCCCGTTGCAGGGTTCCAGACCAAGGAGGATATCTACTGCCTCGCTTTAGCGAAGGCCCTGTACACTGTGCCCACGCCAGTGACTGCTGGGTTTTATGCACCATGGGGACATTGCAAAAACCTGCTCTTACACAAAATCAAGGGTGAGTACTGCCCCGGGGAACGTAAGACGGGGAAGGAACCTTGTGGGGATGGGGATTAGTGGATGACAACTATCTCCAAAGAGCCAGAGCCACCCGTACTCATTTGCCGTTTATGCAATCGCATAGGGGACCTGAAAATTTGGAGCAGCACTGGGTTTTCATGTCCACTCCACCCACCTGCCTCTTCCTATCCATGGTCTGTGGCTCTGCTTCCTCCAGCAGCAGAAGTTCTAGAAGATCTAGTTAATTTACAAGTGACAAAGTCTGCTCGAGCTACTGGCAGAACATCGACGACATGGTAATGAAGCCATTTAACAGGCATTTGACAACCTCTGCTAAATGTTTGCTGAATTTACTGTGAGAGTCGACAGGACCTTAGTTTAAAATGTGTTTGTTTATTAGTGTGTGGATGAGGATTATAAAATCACATCGCTAAAAATTCAACATCCATCTGGGCTGCTGTTGGGCAGATGGGCACCAGTTTAATAGTACGGCGTAGGATCCCATCAATCCTAAGGATGGCTTTGCCAAGAGCTACCCATTCTTGATTGCTTCCCAGAAGGGAGGGATTGTGAAGCTGGAAGACCCTTCAGGAGGAATAGTGATAGAAATGTAGCCATGTTAGTCTGGGGTAGTTGAAGCAAAATGCAGGACAATGTAGCACTTTAAAGACTAACAAGATGGTTTATTAGATGATGAGCTTTCGTGGGCCAGACCCACTTCCTCAGAGGAAGTGGGTCTGGCCCACGAAAGCTCATCATCTAATAAACCATCTTGTTAGTCTTTAAAGTGCTACATTGTCCTGCATTTTCCTTCAGGAGGAGAGATTTAAGGCACTGCCAGGTACCTAACATATCTTCCTCTTTTATCTCAGAGAACATGGAAAACGAATCGAAGAAGAAAGACCAGGAGGAATTTCAGCGGACGCAGAAGATGCAGCGTGACAACACTGGCCGGGATCTACTCAAGCTCCTGTTACTCATGATCTTCTACCGGCCGGTCCTGACGGAGCAGCAGAAGTGGAGAAGGAACGTGAAACACGTATTCATCCATTTCAGCGCCTGGGAGTACGCGGGCTGCGACCAGCTCTGGGCAGGCCTCATTACCACACTGTGCGACGGCATCGAAAGCCACTTTGGTCTCCTACCCATGAGCATTTGCAGGACCATAGACAGGAAATGTAGCATCATCGAAAGACCAGGGGATCAGGAATGGGTTAGCAAGAAGTTCCTCTTCCTCCCGCTGTGGGTGGCTGTGATCCTTTTGATCATGGTAGCTATTGGGGTGGGTGGTCTCCTCCTAGTGTTTGGGATCCCCATCGGGGATGCCTCGGGAGACGCCATAGCTGTCGTGGAAGGCATTGGGGTGACGGCTGTCAGCGTCTCTGCAGCAGCTGCCATACGGCTCACTATCACAGTGGTACGAAACATTATCGTCACCCAGAAGAGCCAGCTGGAGAGACAGATGAACCAGACGGCTCTCAGCGCACAGCTGGGCTTCATGAGCTTCGTGAAAAGCGAAGTCAGGACAATCACTGGGTTCCTGAAGTACATGGAGATCTTCCAGCAGCGGAAGCTGCGGGTGGTGCTGGAGATCACCCACTTGGATACATGCAGCCCTGACAAGGTGGTGGGCGTCCTTGATGCCATGACGCCCCTTTCATCTCCATCCTGGCTGTTGACTCCAGCATCATTGTCGACTGCGTGGAAAGCTCCAAGTATATGAGAGGTATGGCCAACAACGGCTACGAGTTCTTAAACCGCATCGTCACCCTGCCCTTCTCTGTCCCTCGGATGGACTGCGACACCAAGCGGAGGCTGATCAGGAATATCATCGCGCGCAAGGAGCAGCTAGAGGCAGAGGTCGGCTTCCGGCAGGATGGCAAGATGGAAGCCAGCTCTGACTTCCTCAACATCTCTCGCTACCATTCGGCCAACCACGATGCCCAGAATCCAGTTGCAGAGGACAGCCAGATACCTCTCATGGTTGGAACCCCAGCGCTGGGAACCGGCAGCTGCGGGAAAGGTATCCGAGCCAAAGACCTCATTCAAGATGCTTTCGACTACCTCCTGGATGACGCCTTGAAGGAATTCATGACAGACAACGTGGTGCAGATGCGGCGCATCGTGAACACCGTCACCATCACCATCAGGCTGCTGGCGAGTAACATCCCCAAGGATGAAGTGTGTCCGAAGAAGGTGGTGGAATGGGTGCTCCTTGCCAACCAGTGGCCGTGCCGTCTGAGCTGGCTCTTGCAGTGCATTGAGGATGAGGAGCAGAGGAGCCGAATGGGCAGCTGCCATGGAAGCCCGCTCCGCCCCGACATGTCTCTGTGGGAGGTCTACGAGAAGTACATGGAAGAGCTGGACATGCTGAAAGGCCAGATGGAAAAGCTGCTGGAACTGGACCAGGATCCCGAGCTGTTCCACACTTTCCTGTGCGGCAGGTTTCGGGTGGAGGAGGCCCTCTTCTACCTCCCCTTCACGGTCAATTTGGACCCATCCCTGAAAAGACAGATGGAGCTGCAACGTGGCAGCCACAGACTGAAACGGACAAAGAAATTCGACAAGCTCAGCGCCTGCACTCTGCTGGGTATGACGGTGGAGGATGTCTGCCGAGAGGTGGGTCACCCTTGGGTTTCCTTCCTTCGAGCAGGGCCAGCTGTCGATAGAATGTCCATGCCTCTTCATCGCAAGAAGCATGTCATTCATGTGACAGCAGCTGCCCACAGATGATGGCTACAGGCAGAGCCATCTTTGCAAATCGTGGGGCCCTGAATAATTGAGGGCCCTTCTGCAGGATTGCCTGGGCCTTTTCCCCTCATGCAGCTTCTGCTGGAGGTCTGGTCGTTCCTTCTACCTCCCTACCCCAAGCAGGGCTCAGGAACTAGAGCAGAGTTGCAGATCCTCTCTGCTTGCTAGCTTGCTGCTGCTGCTGATTTGAACCCCATAGCAGATTTGAACCTAGGCCCTCTAGGAGTGTGTCTAAACTACATGGCTCCGTTGACGGAGCCATGTAGATGAGGCTGATTGGCAGAGGGAAATGAAGCTGCGATTTAAATAATCGTGGCTTCATTTAAATTTAAATGGCTGCCGCGCTCTGCCGACCAGCTGATGATCAGCTGTTTGTCGGCAGATCGGGGCAGTCTGGACGCTTCCCCGTCGACGTGAAAGCCCTTTGTCGACCTCTCCGGTAAACCTCATCCCACGAGGCATCAGGGGAGGTCGACAAAGGGCTTTCATGTCGATGGGAGCGTCCACACTGCCCCGATCTGCCGACAAACAGCTGATCATCAGCTGGTCGGCAGAGCGCGGCAGCCATTTAAATTTAAATGAAGCCGCGATTATTTAAATCGCGGCTTCATTTCCCTCTGCCGATCAGCCTCATCTACATGGCTCCATCGATGGAGCCATGTAGTTTAGACACACCCCTAGAGGCCTCGACAGCTGGAGCCATGAAGGCAGCTGGCTCCCAGCTTAGGATGTAGAGCTCCCTTGTTCTTATCTCTGGCTGTAAGAGGTCCAATTGCCACACGAAGGGACAGTGAACCACACACACTAGGTGTGTGGATTACACTGCCAGCTGAGAGGAGCACGTGGGGGAGGGCGAAGGGAAAAGCCCTGCAGCAGACAGGACAGAGCGTCCCCAGAGACGAACCGGCAGAGGCATATCCTCAGACATACAAGAACACATGGCTGCTGCATTGGGGAACTCAAAAATTTGGTGCCCAAATTTTCCGGTGCCCTATGCAGCTACATATTTCCCATGGGCCTAGGGACAGCCCTGACTACGGGCCCCAGAGCTGGGAGAAAACTGTCCCACATAACTGGTGCATAACTGGAGGGAGAGGAGCGAGAACTAGTGGGGGTAGGATGTTGAGGGGAACAGGCGGTGTGGGATGGGGGCTTTCGGGGAAGGCACAGTGTGGGTTTGAGGCCTCAGGAGTAGGGGGGCACATGAGGGGGAATGGGCAGAGTGAGGATGAGGGGGAAAGGGTGATGTAGGGGGCAAGGCCACAGTCTGGGTTCTGCTAGTTCCCCCACTTTCTGCTGCTCCTGACTCTTGGTTTGCACAAAAAATTTCTGCTTGGAACAACTCGGTTCCTTGCAGCTCTTTCCTCCAACCCCGAAGCCATTGGCTGGCTCTCCCCGGGTTCATCCTTTACGCTCTGAAGTGACTTGGGTCGGTTTTAAGACTGGGAGACCCGTAGCTGTCTGTTATGCACTCCAGAGAGAAGAGAGGCAAAAACATAAATACTCTTGCTGGAGGCCTGCAGCGTAATACCCCTTATCCAGAATAACACACAAGAACCCTGAGGCTATGTCTACACTGCTAGCTTTTGCCTGCAGAGAGCATGCTACTGAGTGCCAAGAAGTTGCTAACGAGTGCTTCATTAGCATACTCTCTGCCTGCAAAGGCCCGCAGTGTAGATATAGCCTTAGGTCGAGAGGCCCAACTCCACCCCCGTCAGGCTGACTGCATGCTTCCCTCCAGCCTACAAGCAGGGTCAGGAAACCTTCCCTCTTCATTTCAACACACCCCACCAGTGGTCCCTGCATTGCTAGCTTTTGCCTGCAGAGAGCATGCTATTTCCCCTGCCGTGCCAACTTGCTCAGCGGTGCCCCTAACAGAATCCAAGCACACGGCAGTGGGGTGTGCAGGGTACCATACCTGGCCCCACAGCTGGCCGGCCCGCCTTGTTTGCTAGAATCTGAGCAAGCCCAGACAGGTTCCTCTCGGGAGCTATAGCGGACCCTTCCTAAAAACGTGTTTGGCGACATGTTCAGTAGATGCACGGCACTAACGGGTGCTCCCACTTCTCTTCCAGATGGACACAATCGGCTTGAAGGAGGAAAACGTCCCGCTGTACAAACAGAGGCTCAGGGACCATAATCTCAATGGGCGCGCGCTGGTCTACAGTGACAACACTGAAATCAAAGAGGCCCTGCACATGAGTCTTGGCGAATGGACCCTCTTTAGCATCCATTTCCTTGGAGTGTTTCCCCCGGCGAATTTGGCCTCTTCTGTGGTGTCCCCCGTCCCGTTCCACGTCAGGCCAGAGGCTCTGAAGAACATGGTTGCCTTAAGAGAGACTGTGGCGAGAGGGAGCAAGCTCTCTCTGAACAGCTCCAGGGAAGATCTTTGGGAAAAGAGATAACTCTGAATCCTGAACACAGAGGTGAAAGTGCCCTGGTGCGCAGCTCCAGCAAGAACTGCAAAGACCTGGGCTGCAATAGGACAGTACCTGTGAGAAACTGTAAAGTTACTTTCACGGCCGCCTGTACAAAACCAGAAGCAAGATCGGGGCTTTCGCCCACAGTGTACCTCCCTGCGTCTCCAGTGACATCGCACGGCTGAATCATAGAATCCTAGAGCTGGAAAAGACCTCAGGAGTCATCAAGTCCAGCCCTCTGCCCAAGGCAGGACCAATCCCAACTCAATCATCCCAGCCAGGGCTTTGTCAAACCGAGACTTAAACACCTCTAGGGATGGAGATTCCACCACCTCCCTAGGGAACCCAGCCCAGTGCTTCCCCACCCTCCTAGGGAAATAGTTTTTCTTAATATCCAACCTAGACCTCCCCCGCTGTAACCTGAGACCACTGTTCCGTGTTCTGCCATCCCTCACTACTGAGAACAGCCTCTCTCCATCCTCTTTGGAACCTCCCTTCAGGAAGTTGAAGGCTGCTATCAAATCCCCCCTCACTCTTTGCTTCTGCAGGCTAAACAAACCCAAATCCCCCAGTTTCTCCTCATAGGTCATGTGCTCCATACCCCGAATCATTTTGGTCAAGCTCCCCTGGACCCCCTCCAATGCGTCCCCATCCTTCCTGTAGTTGGGGGCCCAGAACTGGACACAATACTCCAGATGTGGCCTAACCAGAGCTGAATAAAGGGGAAAAATCACTTTTCTAGATCTTCAGGCAATGCTCCTCCTAATGCCCCCTAATATGCCATTAGCCTTCTTGGCTACAAGGCCACCCTGTTGACTCATCTCCGGCTTCTCATCCACTGTAATCCCCAGGTCCTTTTCTGCTGAACTGCTGCTTAGCCAGTCGGTCCCCAGCCTGTAACAATGCTTGAAGCAATCAGATGACAAGAGAAGAATTAAGGATCCGGGGGGAGGGGGGGAGGAGGGGGGGACTGTACTGGGTCTGAGGGATTTGGGGCACATTCATGTCAACGGGGCTGGTGACAGACGTTGTCGGGCCCTGGGTAATGTATGGGGGGGGGGTCGGCTCTAGACCCCCTCAAAGGGGCAAGGCTCTAGACCCCCTCAAAGGGGCAAAGCTAAAGGTAGGAGGGGCAAGGCGAGGGCCATTCAGGCCTTAGCGCCACCCACCTTGCACCAGACAGAGCTCTAGGATTGATTTCATTTGCCCGGGTCTCTGGCAGTGGCGGCTGCCATAATAGTCGATACAGTGACCCAGAGGCCTGGACCCTTTTAAATCATCAGCTCCCGAGACAACTGCCCCCTTTGCCTCTCCCCCTCCCCATCCGTGGCCCCTGTCTGTGGGGCTTCAGACCCTGGTGGTCAAAGTATTTTGGTCTGGTTAGTACAGCAGGGGACAGGGAGTTGGGACATACGGGTCCTATTCCTAGCGCTGCCACTGGCTTGCTGTGTTTTTGAACAAGCTGCTCCTCCTTTTTGGGACTCAGTTGCCTCTGTAGTAAGTTGCGGGTTGGTAACATAAAATCAGCAGGCCCGAATAAAGGCCGGTAACATAAAAACAGCAACAGGCCTGAAATCTAGGAAGCAAGACTTTGGCTCAGTGGAACCGCAGGCAGGAAAGAGAAATAGTATAAGCCAGATCAAGCATAAAGGTCCAGGCACAGGTACCAAGCACATTTATAGAATCCTAGGGCTGGAAGAGACCTCAGGAGTCAACAAAAAATCCTCATTCAAAAAAAAATTGTTTGGTGTTCCTCGGTCTTAAAAAGTTTAAGAAACACTCGTCTAGACAGTACTGGGTCCTGCCATGAGGGCAGGGGACTGGACTCGACCTCTCGAGGTCCCTTCCTGCCAGCTACATGTGGCAATGAAACGGTAACTCGAACTAAGTCCTTAGTTCGAATTAACTGTTACATCTCATTCTATAGCCGCGCGGCAGTTACTTCGGGCTAGTGGAATTTCAAAATGGCGACCGGACGGGAACATGCAAATAAAGCCTGGGCTATTTAAATCCCGGGCTTCATTTACAACTCCGGTTGCCTGCTTTGCCTACCTAGCTCAAATTAACGAGCTAATGTAGACATACCCTTATTGACTAATTGAGTAGTCGATGGAAATTCCACCAACTACTGGATTAGCTGATTAAGCGCAATTTAACATCCCTCGGTTGAGCTACCACATATGTTTTAGAAAGACATCCAATCTTTATGGCTTGTGTGTAGTTCAACGCATTAAATTCCAAGCAGGTTGCTGAAGTTTCTTTTTTTCATCATGATTGGCAATTTGACCAGCCTTATACAGTAATGGATCTTTACCATTCCTCTGATTTCTTTTGTTCCCGATATATTTAAACATTTCCTAATTATCCTTTATGTTACTGGTTATAGATTTTTCCCCCCAATTTTAGCTTCTCCTATCAACTGTTTGCTTTTTCATAACTCGCATCCTCCCTTTTTTCCCATAAACTTTGAGTCCTATTTATAGTACTTTAGGTTGGTTTAATGGAAAAACGGGTTGATACAGAGTAAATTGGAGTTCAAAATAACCCTTTCTCGGGCAATTTTTCTCTCGAAAGCCTCACCTTTTTCAGCCTCCTTCCACTAACTTCTGATTTTAAATGTCTGGATTGTTAGACATGTGCTCAGGAAACCTTACCTGTCACTAAACATAGATTTTGTTTGTGTTAATTATAGATATGAATGGAGCTAGTTAATCCCTGTTGTAAGATTCCAGTGGAGCCAAAGAAAGTAAACAAGTAACTAATTTGGGTCAATCTTTCTACTTGACAGTCCCTAGGAATCTACCGTTTCAACATTTCCTGGGAACAGAAACACAAGTTAGAACAGTGATAGAAATGTAGCCGTGTTAGTCTGGTGTAGCTGAAACGAAATACAGGACTATGTAGCACTTTAAAGACTAACAAGATGGTTTATTAGATGATGAGCTTTCGTGGGCCAGACCCACTTCCTCAGATCAAATAGTGGATCTGAGGAAGTGGGTCTGGCCCACGAAAGCTCATCATCTAATAAATCATCTTGTTAGTCTTTAAAGTGCTACACAGTCCTGTATTTTGTTACAAGTTAAAACACTCATTAATTTTGGCTTCATTCAGCTTTCCCTTCGAACAAATTAAAAACATAGTTGATAAGTGGCAAAGTTGGTGCATGGGAGTGAAGGACACGTTAGCTCATTATGCCTACACAGGGGGATGTCACACTGGTCTGACCAGTTCCAAGGACAGTTGGGCTGCCATAGAAAGGGATGCAGAGCTGCTCTTCAGGAGCTCCATGGATTAGACCTATACTGCTGTTGAAGGAATTGGGGCTCTCAAATAAAAGAAGTCCCTTGCCTTAGAATCATAGAATCCCAGGGCTGGAAGAGACCTCAGGAGTCATCGAGTGCAGCCCCCTGCCCAAAAGCAGGACCAATCCCAACTCAATCATCCCAACCAGGTCTGTGTCAAACCAGGACTTAAAAACCTCTAGGGATGGAGATTCCACCATCTCCCTAGTTAGCCCATTCCAGTGCTTCCCCATTCTCTTAGGGAAAGAGTTTTTCCTAATATCCAACCTACACCTCCCCCACTGCACCTTGAGACCATCACTCCTCGTTCTGCCATCGTCACCACTGTGAACAGCCTCTCTCCATCCTCTTTGGAACCTCCCTTCAGATAGTTAAAGGCTGCTATCAAATCCCCCGTCATTCTTCTGCAGACTAAACAAGCCCAACTCCCTCAGCCTCTCCTAAGTCATGTGCTCCAGCCTCCTAATAATTTTTGTTGCCCTCCACTGGACCCTCTCCAATGCGTCCACATCCTTCCTGTAGTGGGGGGCCCAGAACTGGACACAATACTCCAGACGTGGCCTCACCACATCCCAATAAAGGGGAATAATCACTTCCCTAGATCTGCTGGCAATGTTCCTTCTAATGCACCCTAATATGCCATTAGCCTTCTTGGCTACAAGGGCACACTGTTGACTCATCTCCAGCTTCTCATCCACTGTAACCCCCAGGTCCTTTTCTGCAGAACTGCTACTTAGCCAGTCGGTCCCAGCCTATAACAATTCTTGGGATTCTTCCATTCAAGTGCAGGACTCTGCACTTGTCCTTGTTGAACCTCATCAGATTTCTTTTGGCCCAATCCTCCAATATGTCTTGGACACTCTGCACCATATACCCTACCGTCCAATGTATCTACCTTTCCCCCTAGCTTAGTGACATAGGCAAACTTGCTGAGGGTGCAATCCATCCCCTCATCCAGTCATTAATAAAGATGTTGAACAAAACCGACCGTAGAACCGGTCTTTGAGGTACTCTGCTTGAAACTGACCGCCAGTCCGACATCGAGCTGTTGATCACTACCCATTGAGCCCAACAGTCTAGCCCAATTTCTATCCATCTTACAGTCCATTAATCCAATCCATACTTCCTTAACTTGCTGGCAAGAATAAGTCCAGGTATATCACATCCACTGAATTCCCCATGTCCACAGAGCCAGTTACCTCGTCATAGAAAGCAATCAGGTTTGTCAAGCATGACTTGCCCTTGGTGAATCCATGCTGACTGCTCCTGATCCCTTTCCTTATTCTAAGTGCTTCAAAATGGATTCCTTGAGGATCCCCTCCATGATTTTTCCGGGGAGTGAGGTCAGGCTGACCGGTCTGTAGTTCTGTGGATTGTCCTAAGGAACATCTTGGTACCATTTACCTCCCACAAATAAAGTACATACCGACCTATGTTCAGGACCAGGTCAAAGTTGACAGCATAACAGATAGTAAGTTTACAGTATGAAGACTAGGAAGTAAGCCCCCTTCTGCAAGGTAAGGGACGGTAACCAGGTAACAGGGGGTAGCAACCTGATACATCAGGAATGTATAAAAGTTCACCTCAAATGGTGTTCACCAGCTGACTGTGTGGGGGCACTGGATGGTGCTCAGTGGGTGTTAGGACATTGCCACGGCTTCCATAAAGTGTAGCGGCGCAGCGCTGAGTCTGTTCGCTGGCAACTATTATTGCATGTTGTTACGCAAAAAATCTGCTTGGGCGATTTCGAATCTTATCTGGTTTGTGGTCTCTGGGGACTCTGGGCACGGAGACCACATCCAGCGATAGTGACTCGGCTCTGCAACTTTAGCGAAGAGCCAGGTGGCTTGTACCTCATGCAGTAGAGAAGGCTCCAGACTTACAAACCAGGTAACAGAACTTTTGCGTTCTCCTCCAGCAGCAGGCGCTCCGACACAGCTGGACTGAGTACAACACCTGCAAATAACCCAGTTAGTTAATGCAAGCATAAAGAGAGGCAGCCTGGCCAGATGCAACCATTCATTAACTTCCAGGCCAGAGAGGGCCATTGTCATCTTCAGTCTAGCCTGGCATCCTATGAGGTGCACACAGGCCCTTCTCTTCCACTTGTTTAAACAGAGGCACCCTGGGGCACCTTAAAGACTAACACGTGTATTTGGGCATCCGCTTCCAGGGGTAAAAAACACTTGCACCTGCTTTTCCTCCGCAACAGCTGATGCCCAAATAAATCTTCAAGGTGCCACAGGACTCCTTGTTAGTAATGACTGTTGGGGTTGCCCCTCTAAGGCTATGTCTACACTGCAGGCTTTTTGCACAAGAACAGCTGTTCTTGCGCAAAAACTTGCAGAGTGTCTACACTGCGTGCGTGTTTTTGCACAAGTATTACAGTACAGCATCAGCAAACAGGGCTTCTTCCGGAAGAGTTATTCCTCTCCCCACGAGGAATAAGCCCTCTTGCACAAGAGCTCTTCCAGAAGGCGGCAGTGTAGACAGGCAACATGAATTTCTTGCGCAAAAAACCCCTACGGCTAAAATGGCCATCAGAGCTTTCTTGTGCAAGAGAGTGTCGACACTGCCATGGATGCTCTTGTGCAAAAGCACATCTCTTCTGCAAAAGCACATGGCAGTGTGGACGCGCTCGTATGGAAGACCTTTTGCACAAGAACTCTTCTGCAAAACAGTTCTTGTGCAAGAAGCCTGCAGTGTAGACAGAGCCCACGAGTTTCAGAGGGGTAGCTGAGTGAGTCTGTAACAGGAAAAACTTAAAACACAACATATAGTCACCTTAAAGATTAACAAACCGTGTCAATGGGATCATGAGCTTTCCTGGGCATAGCCCACTTCTTCAGACGACTGGAGTGTTGTATGTCCAGAACCAAAATGAACAGGGGAGGAAAAAATGGGAGGGGCGAAAAAAGGAGGCAGGGGGTATGTAAATATCACAGGGAAAACCCAGCTGGTATGTAACAGGCACCACTGATAAGAGTTGTTTGGAATTTCCCAGGAACCGATCGGGGTTTCTTAGGAACAAGTTTAAAAAGGGGTGAGAATCGGGGTGAACTGGGTGGATGCCTGGGTGAGGGTTGGGTTGAACAACGCAGGGAGGGAAAAGCAGGAGCGTGGGGCGTGAGGGCAGGTGAGCGCTGCGGTGAAAGCCACGTGCGCAGGCCGGGCCGGGCCCCTCTCTCCTCCAGCTGACTTGCAACTTCCACTGCCGGCCCACGTGGCCCTCGGAGGGCGGAGCTTCCCCTTTCCTGCGCCCGCCCCTGGGGCCCTCCAGCCAATGGGAAGCGAGGGCTAATGTTGCTGGTGTTTCAACATTCGGAGCCGGCTGGCACAGCTGCTGCCGCGGGCCCGGAAGCTGCGAGCAGGCAGGAGGCGGAGGTGAGGGGCGGGGGGCGGTGACTCCTGGCCCCCCAGCGCAGGGGGGTCCAGGTCCGGGTCCGTCCGGGGTTACCAGGCCGCGCACTCCCCTCGCTCTTGGAGGCGACGCTGGTGCCAGTGTCTGCTTCAATGCGACCCTACAATAACAAGCCCCAATCGGCCAAGTCGCTGCTTGTTTCACCTCGTGTCCCCCTGCGCTGCAGAAATCCCGCCTCTGCTGGGCCAGCCCCGAGACACGGGGTTGCCCCTGGATTGTAAGCAAGCTGCCCCCTTCTCCCCCATGCTCCCCATTCCCTGAATATCAGTCCTGCCCCCGCAGCCTGCACAAATCTTCATCCTTTAGGACCAAATAGGAAGGGGAGGGGGCGAGGGATTATTTTCTTTATTCCCACCCCCCCAGCGGAAGGAGCTGTTCTCTGTGTCTGTGTTTACAAACCAAGGAACGTGTTTCTCCCTGCTTTGGGTTGGGGTTTTTTTTTGCCTGTTTCTTGACAAGATTGATTGAAATGTTGGTCTGACTAGAGTAGTCCCCAAGTTTAGCGCCCTGCCCTGAAGCAGGACGAAGTCAACCAAGACCTACGGGTTTGTCTAACCCTGTCTAATTCTTTCTTCCCACCCATGCTTCCCCAGAAGGGATCAGACAGGCTGTACACAGCGGGTGTTTAAGTCTCAGCTTGACAAAGCCCTGGCCGGGTTGATTTAGTTGGGATTGGTCCTGCCTAGAGCAGGGGGCTGGATTTGATGACCTTCTGAGGTCTCTTCCAGCTCTATGATTCTATGATTCCCTCCCCTTTCCTTCACCATCATTAATATCCTTTTGCAGTGAGTTCCAGAGGTTGATTATACACTTCAAAATACGTCCGTTTTAACTAGAGCTGGAAGGAAGTTTTCTGAGGGGATGTTTTTCCATTGGAAAATGCTGATTTTAGTGACCTTTTGTTTGGAAGGGGAAAACTCCACCATTTCAGAACATTAAAATGTAGTTTTCCATTCCTGAAATGAATCTTTGTTTGGTCTCTTTAAGGTTTATCTTCCGTAATCCACCGTACTACATTTAAAAAAAGTCAAAATCTAAACAAAACGTGAATTTATTTGCAGAACTGTGTGTGATCAGGAAAAAAAAGTCAAAATCCTGGAATTTCTAGTCCCAATTCAACCCTACTTTTAGCCACCTTGGTGCCAGGGATGTAAAATCTCATTTAATTAGCTAACCAGTTAAACAATATGTTGAACCAGTTAACCAATTAAATGGGACACGTAGGACGTGTTAAAGATGGGCTTGGAGCAGCCCACACACCTACCCCCTTGGCACACTGCTGTGACTGCTGAGCAACCCTACCCGTGGCGTGCCAGAGTGCCCTCTGCCTATGGCTGGTGGAGGGCTGCTCCAGCCCCCTCTGGTTAACCATAACCGGCTTACTGGTTAACCATTCACTTCCGAACTTGGTGTCCCCACTGCTAACATTAGGACAGTGGTCCCCAACACGGTGCCCGCATTTGTATGCGCCCGCCAAGTGCTCAGGGCTGGCCTGGCCCCGGGCGCATGGTGCACGGTGAGCGCCGGCCCCGGGGGCGCCGCAGATTGGCTGCCCGCGCTATGGCCACGTGGCGCATGGGGGGAGCCCAGGCTCCGGGCGTGCGGCACTTGCAGGGTGCGCCAGCCCTGGGCGCACAGCGCTTGGAGAGCGCCGGCCCCGGGCGCGCGGTGCTTGGGGGGGGGAGAGTGCCAGCGCTAGTGCCGGCCCCGGGCGCGTGGCGCTTGCAGGGTGCGCCGGCCCCGGGCACGCGGTGCTTGGGGGGAGAGCGCCGGTCCCGGGCGCGCGGCGCTTGGTGGGAGGCCCGGCCCTGGGCATGCGGTACTTGTGGGGGGGGGGGGGCGGCCCTGGGAATGTGTCTATGGGGGGGCCCCGCCCCCGGGTGCGCAATGGGGGGCTCCGCTCCAGGGCGCCCTGCGGGCAAACAGCCACACCCCTTGGCGCCCGGCAACCTCAAATGGTTGGGGACCACTGCATTAGGAGAAGCCATTGGCTGCCTCCCCTGCCCCGCCCCATTCCTTCTTTGACATTCCCCTGCTCCCATGGGGGTCACGCTGCCCCCCTTTGAGAGCTGATGCTGAAAAGTGCTGGGAAAGCTCAGGGCGATTATCTGCCTGACCCCGGTGAATAGGAGCTGCCAAAGGCCCTGAAGTGTGACAGACCCTGGAGCTGTGACCGGCCCTTTCACCCAGCAGGATGTGCCGAATGCCCCAGAGGACCAAGGGATGGTGGGCGTGGCACTTCAAGCACACCTTGATTTTCTTCTGTCAGGGCTGGGGCATCGGACCGTCCAGGCTGGGTTCCTGTGATTTCCCGCGCGTGCTGGGCGGATGGTTTCCTGTCCAGTGCAGACTGCCGCTGGTGCGGGACCTCTGCATATAAATGCTGGGTATGTCCTGGTGGGTTTTTAATGGGCAGTGTCATGTGGTTTGGTAACTCAGGGTGCCCCTGTATAAAACTATGGTACGCCCACATCTTGAACACTGTGTACAGCTGTGGTCTCCTCACCTCAAAAAAGATATTTTGGCCTTGGAAAGGGTTCAGAAAAGGGCAACTAACATGATTAGGGGTTTGAAACGGGTCCCATATGAAGAGAGGTTAAAGCGATGGGACTTTTCAGTTTAGAAAAGAGGAGACTGAGGGGGGATATGATAGAGGTCTATAAAAACATGAGTGGTGTGGAGAGGGTGAATAAAGAAAAGTGATTTATTAGTTCCCATAATAGAAGAACTAGAGGACACCAAATGAAGTTAATGGGTAGCAGGTTTAAAACTAATAAAAGAAAGTTCTTCTTCACACAGGGTGTAGTCAACCTGTGGAACTCCTTGCCAGAGGAGACTGTGAAGGCTAGGACTATAACAGGATTTAAAGAGAAGCTAGATAATTTCACGGAGGTTAGGTCCATAAAAGGCCATTAGCCAGGAAATAGAAATAGTGTCCCTGGCCTCTGTTTGTGGAAGGCTGGAGAAGGATGGCAGGAGACAAATCGCTTGATCATTGTCTTTGGTCAACCCTCTTTGGGGCACCTGGTGCTGGCCACTGTCAGCAGACAGGCTACCCAGTACTGCCGTTCTTATGTTAGGGTTCTTGGTTGGGGCACAGGGCAGAGCCCATCGGTTCAGAGCTGCTAAGAGCAGAGTTATTTGCACTTACGTCCCAGCCAGACTCCCTCGTATCCCCTAACACAGGGCTGGGGGGATCCTTTTTTGGGTCGGGGGCCACAGAGAAATCCGTCGGGCCTTGTAGGAGTTGGGCGGCAGGAGTGGAGCTTAGTGCCTACGGGGCCAAGGGAAACAGAGAGGGCACCATGTCCACAGGGCCGGGGTGCCATTTTCCCTAGGGCCTCCGGGAGGGCGGGGGGGACGAGTGTGTCTATGGTCTAGGAGCCAGGGCCCACCAAAGATGAATCCGACCCAGGCTCTGGTTCATCTCTGCAGCGCTGCCGGCCGGTTCCCCCACCTCTTGGTCCCCACCCCAACTAGACCCGCTTCCCGACGGCTGGTTGCCCCCTGGCCAGCCCCGCTCCCTCCAGCCCCCTCCCAGCCAGCCCCGCTTCCCGACGGCCGGTTCCCCCGCCACCCCATCTCTTCCAGCCAGTCCCGCCCCTCCCCGGCCCCTGCTGTTCGGTATTTTTTTTAAACCATCTGGTAACCCTAGCAGGTGGGGGTGAAAAGGGCACAGAACTGCCCGCACAGGCGCGTCTGGGAATGAGATGCTGCTCTAACATCTTCGCCTCTGTTCACTTCCAGCCCCTGCCTCGTGGCGCTGGCCCCCCCGTGGCCTGGGAGGGCTCCCCAGATGCACCATGGCCCGGCATAGCAAGCTGCAGAAGCACGTCCTGAGCCTATACAGGCAGTTCCTGCGCGCCGGCCGGGAGAAGCCGGGATTCCTGCCTCGCATCCAGGCCGAGTTCCGGAAGAACGCCAGCATCCCCCGGGCCGACGTGATGCACATCGAGTATCTGCTCCGCCGTGGCCAGAGGCAGCTGGCGCAGCTCCGAGACGTGAACACCAAACAGATGGGCACCTTTGTCCAAGCCAAACCCGAGGAGCAGTGACCCCTGCTGGTTGGCGCAAGCGTCTGTCTTGTACTGGGACGGTTAGGGGGTGAATTCACAGATCAGCCTTCCTGGTTCTCACATCCCTGTGCACCCCTCGTGTCCGACCACAGGGAAGGAAACGTCCCGTCGGTGCCTGGCTTGGCATTCGCTGGGCTAAACGAAGCCGGGTTTAGGTGTCTTTATAGGCAGCCACTATAGGGTGAATTTAAGAAGCTGGTCTCGCTCATCCAGGCTTTTGAACAGTTCAGGTGTGGATGGGTGATCTGGAGGAGATGCTCTTGTTTCCAGGACCTGGTACACAATTCATTCTACCCCTGCTGGCTCCTCTCTTCCATCGTTAGCCAAAGACGAACAAGCCAGTTAGCCCAGGGAAATAAAAGAAAGGGAGAGCGGTGGCGGAAAACCCCGTGTCTGTCATTTTCTCCAATGATCCCTCAGTTGTCCGAAGGATGGGTAGGGGGCCCGGGCCCTCCCTCTCCACCGGCCCCGACCCCGGGCCCTATCAGTGGTGGGCGGTTCCTACCACTGGCTCAGCGGGGAGTTCTCCCCGAAACGTGCCAAGCCCGCCAGGGCTTTTCCTGCCCCAGGTTGCTTCCTACCCCAGCCCTTTGGCCGACGGAGATCCCGCCCGGCGCTGGGCTGGCGGTGGCACTGACGTTGGCAGGCCCGAGGTCTGGGGCAGCAGCGACAGGGGATCAACAGCGGGCGCTGCGGTCGAGCTCGGCCCGGGGACTGTAGCGGCAGAGGCAGTTGGCCCCTCCGCCCCGAGGCCAGCCACAACTGAGCTGTCTCCCTGGCTTTTGTACCTGGCCCGCAGTTGGAGCATGCCCAGCACTGCTGTGGGGGCGGGGCCTGCTCAGCCCAGCAGTCCAGTTTGCTCCTCCCTTGGCCAGTGCGGGGCTGGACCAAGGCATGTGCGGATGTGCACCACCAGTAACACAGGCTGCCTCCTCTGGGGGCTCTGCTGATCAGCTGAGTGGCACCTGAATTTCACCCGAGCGGCTGCCCATGCACACAGCTTGCAGAGCACACTGGCCCCTGACTGGCCACTGGCCGAGTGTGTGTTTGTGTATGTTGGTGTGTCCCTGTACGTATGTGTACACTGTGTTTGTATTTTTGTGTGTCCTTGCATGTGTGTGTGCGTGCCTGTGTGTGCACAGTGTGTGTGTGCGTGCCTGTGTGTGCACTGTGTGTGTGTGCATGTCTGTGTGTGCACTGTGTGTGTGCGTGTCTGTGTGTGCACTGTGTGTGTGTGCACTGTGTGTGCACTGTGTGTGTGTGCATGTCTGTATGTGCACTGTGTGTGTGCGTGCGTGTCTGTGTGTGCATTGTGTGTGTGTGTATGTCTGTATGTGCACTGTGTGTGTGTGCGTGTCTGTGTGTGTACTGTGTGTGTGTGCACTGTGTGCACTGTGTGTGTGTGCACTGTGTGCACTGTGTGTGTGTGCATGTCTGTGTGTGCACGGTGTGTGTGTGCGTGTCTGTGTGTGCACTGTGTGTGTGTGTGCATGTCTGTGTGTGCACTGTGTGTGTGTGCATGTCCTTGTATGTGCACGTGACCGTGTGAGTGAACAGCTCTGAATCTTTCCGTGTCTCTGCAGGGGTGTTTATGTTTGTGTCCCTGCGTGTGTGCTCCACCTGTGGGAGTAGTTAGAGAGGGGGGGTGTTTGGAGACAGGGTGGGGCGCAGGTGGTGGAACCTCCATCCCTAGAGGTTTTTAAGTCTCTGCTTGACAAAGCCCTGGCTGGGTTCATTTAGTTGGGGTTGGTCCTGCGTTGGGCAGGGGGCTGGACTCGATGACTCCTGAGGTCTCTTCCAGCCCTAGGGTTCTAGGATTCTGTGATAGGAGGTGTAATGGGGATGGGTAGATAGATGAGGTGCATGGGGACAGACAGACAGACAGGCAGAGGGTGCACAGGGACAGACAGATCACTAGATAGATATCGGCAGTGTGTGGGCGCCCAGTCGGCCCCAGGGGATCAGCGAGACGAGGTGGCTGGGTCGTGACTCTCACTGGACAGCACCGGCGGGCGGGCGGGCGAGGCAGACGAGGTTTCGCGCTGACACAGAGCTCTCCGGCAGGCTGGGAAATGGACTCCCAGCCCCACAGGTAAACCCAGGGCGATGCAGACGGGTTACCCCAGCGTTAGCCCAGATTGCCAGGAACCAGCCGAGGGGACGTGGCCTGTTAACAGTCACAGGGCCAAAGCCATGGCTTATTCCTGCAACCGGCAGCCTAGGGGCCCTGCCTTTGTCCTGCCGGCCTTCTGGGCCACTTCTCCCACAGAGCCCTTGCAAGCTGGGTTAGCTCCGGCCACACAGCCTGCTGCCCCTGCGGTTAGCCGTGCGGCTGGGCCCTTTCCCAACCTGGCTCTCTCCCTGCACAAGCTGGTCCAATACGAGATCCCCGGCCCTGTCCCTGAGAGGTGCAATGGCTGGGCTGGCTCCGCGGCGCGGGTAGGGCTGCCAGTGTCTGGCACTGAACCGGACAGTCCGGTAGCTGGACTTTGTGTCTGGGAAACAAATAGAGAAAATACTGGCTGCATAAAGTGAGAGGGGAGGAAGAGATGTTTTCTGGGTTCCCACTGTGTGTGTGTGTGTGGGGGGGGGGGGCAGGGCTGAGGTTTCCATGCCCATAAGCAGGACAACAGAGATTTCTCCCTGCCTGCTCCTCTTGGGAATGTCGGGGGAGATTTCTCTGGGGGCCGAGGTACCGGGAATTCCCCAGCTCCCCTGAGTGCGGCAGCTCCCCACAACCGTGGCCCCGACCCCACTTACCGTCCACGTTCTTCTGGGTGCTGGGTGCTGCAGGGAGCGTCTGACCCCCCGGCTCAGCTCCGGCTCAGGGCGGGAGGACTCCAGCCGGGTGCGGCTCCCCCCCGGCCTGCGGCTGGACAGGACACAGCAGGGAGCGGTGACCCCGTCTCCCATCGCAGCCTGGCCCTGGGAGCTGGGCCCGATGTGGGAGGGGGCAGGGGCAGCCCCTCACCAGCCATGGAGAGAAGCCGGGGGGAGGGAAAATTGACCATGAGCCCCGAACACCCTGTTCCACCCGGGTCTGGCAGAGGGAGGGTCCGTCCGTGGGGCACAGACTGACAGTTAGTCAGGGATGTGGGTTAGGAGGTGGAAAGGGGGCTCTACGTGTGGGGCACAGACTGGAAGTCACGGACATGGGACAGGTGCTGGAACGATGGGCTCTCTAGGGCACAGACTGGCAGTCAGGGATGTGGGGCAGAGGCTGGCAGAGAGGGGCTGTTTGTGGGGACAGACTGGCAGGTAGTTAAGGAAATGGGGGAGGGGATGATGGGGGGGCTCTGTGGGGCACAGACTGGAAGTCACGGACCTGGGACAGGTGCTGGAACGATGGGCTCTCTAGGGCACAGACTGGCAGTTAGGTATGTGGGGCAGAGGCTGGCAGAGGGGGGCTGTTTGTGGGGACAGACTGGCAGGTAGTTAAGGAAATGGGGGAGGGGATGATGGGGGGCTCTGTGGGGCACAGACTGGCAGTTAGTCTGGTCCATGGGGAGGCTGATGACTGATGACAGGAGACTAGCTGGTCTGTGGAGGTGTCTGGGGGGGAAGTTTCTAGGATGCGGGAGATGGGGGTGGGGTTTGGACAGGGGGGCACAGGCAGTGGTGGGCTGTGTGTGCACTGATGATACAGGATGCAGTTAACAGGTAGAAAATCTTCACACCTGGCAGCTGGACCAGCTGATGAGGTCTGTGGTGCTGCCTTTGAGCATCCCCTCCGGGAGCAGGTGGGGCTGTTGGATTCACTAGTCCGATGAGGCACTCGAGGGACAGGGCCAGCTGGGCCCCAAGCTCCCTAGGGGGGGCTGTGCTGAACTGGGATGGAAGGGAGGAGACAGGGCCCCATCAGTGTCCTGCTCCCAGCTCCCAACCCCCCTGGGCCAGGCGCCTCCCTCCCCACGTCCCTCTGCTGGAGCCACCGGGGAGCGGAGTTAACGAGACCCCCAGCTCCTGGGGCGAAGGGCGGGGGCAGGGCCCCCCATGGGGACTTGCACCCCCAGCTGGTTTTGCAGGGTTTGGACTGGACAGAACCAGCCCCTTCTCTGAGGCCTCACCATGCTCCCTGCAGCCCTCTTCTTCCCCCAGCCTCAGTCACTTGCCCCAGGCTGGGGTAGGGGTTTGGGGAGAAGGCCCTGTGCTTGGAGTGTAGTAGGGGCTCTGGTCCTAGCCCAGGGTGGGACAATGGGGTCCAGGAAGCTCTTCAAGTTGCAGGCTCTGGCACTGAGTTTGGGTGCAGGGAGACTCGTATCTGCAGCAAGAGGCTGGTCTCAGGGCTGGGACGGGGGTTCAGAAAGCAGGCTCCAGCTGGGCTGTTGAACTGCGATGGCTTCTGGTGCTTCAGCAGTGAGGTTAGGGCGGCTTCCTTCGGCCCGGGCCCTGCACCGCTCCGGACAGCCACTAGCATGATGCCATTCGGTGCCCCTCCTCTACACGCACTGAGCCCACAGCCGCTACTGGCCACCGTTCCCCGTTACTGGTCAGTGGGGGCTGCCGGAGCGGTGTCTGCAGCAAGGACAGTGTCTGGAGACCCCCCCAGCAGTGACTTTCTCTGGGGTGGCAGGGACATGCCAGCCACTTCCAGGAGCAGCAGTTACCGTGGGGTGTGTCTACACTTGCTTCCTCTTTCAGGAGAGAAATGCAAATGTAGACATGCAGAATTGGAAATGAAGCCAGTATTTAAATATCCCGTGCTTCATTTGCATATGTGCACAAGCTCTGATGGCCATTTTAACTATAGGGCTTTCTTGCACAAGAAATGCATGTTGCCTGTTTACACTGGCCTCTTGAGCAAGAACAGTTGTGCAAAAACATGCTGCCTGTCTACACTGGCCGGGTGTTCTTGCACAAGTACCCTGATGTTCTACTGTATGAAATCAGGGCTTCTTGTGCAAGAACTATGATGGTCCCGCTCAGGAATAAGCCCTTTTGCACAACTGTTCTTGTGCAAGAGGCTAGTGTAGACAGGCAACATGAATTTCTTGCGCAAGAAAGCCCGATGGTTAAAAGAGCCGTCAGAGCTTTCTTGCGCAAGAGAGCGTCTACACTGGCATGGATGCTTTTGGGCAAAAGCACATCTCTTCCACAAATGCACAGGCCAGTGTAGACACTCTCTTGTACAACTACTTTAACGCAAGAACTCTTGCGCTAAAGAGTTTTTCCGCAAGATTATGCCAGTGTAGATGTAGCCCCGCAGTAGTTTAATACTTGGGGCATTTGGAAAAGGAGGGGGAGCTACATGTGTGCGGGGTGTATTGTTGCCCTCTGCTGGATGGACTGTAAATGATCAATGTATGTATCATATGCCCTATAGTGCTAACAGTTAATGGGGATTCTCCTCTAGCTCACGCCTGGCATTTTCTAAAGTAATATATACCTGTGTGTGTTTGTGAGAGAGAGAGAGAGAGAGCAAGTGCTTGGGGGCTCCCTCATGTCTCCTCCCTATCCTGATCTGCTTGGCTTCAGCACAGGAAAGAAGAAGTAGTGCAAGCTGAGTGTGTTTGACATCAGGTAGAAGCAGGGCAATGGAGGGATAGTGGGGCCAAGTAGCAAGAGCACTTGGCTTCTTTTCCTGCAGACTGAGGGGGTGGGGAATGGGTTGGGCTGTATAAATCAGATGCCGCTCCATGCCTCAGTTTCCCCCTTCATACAATGCTGATGACACCGAGAATGTTTGTAAAGTGCCTTGTTGTTAGCCTATGGGGCAGAGGGGGAAACTCGGTCTCAGAAGCAGACGGGGGGGAGGTAGAACCCCACCTAGGCAGCGCTGGTTCCACTACATCACACTGCCAGACCGGTCTGAGTGGGTCCCTCTCTTGGCTGCTCCTCCCCCCAGGAGGAGTGTGTTACTCTCCATCGGCTGCAGGAACCAGTGCGACGCCTGTCCTCGGATGGTGTATTGGGATAATGTACTGACAGCTCTTCTCTGCCACCCGCCCCCCTTCTCCTGCCGCTGCAACATCAAATTAACCCTCCTGGTCTGCCCCCGTCCTCCCTCCGGTACCAGGAGACCCCACACATGATGGGAGGGGCTGCAAACTGGGGAGCAGGGCTGAGGGCAGCAAACCAGCCCCCAGAGCCCTGCAGGGCCTGGCCATGGGTGCGGGGAAGCGGGAACTGACGTGAGGAGCATTTAGAGGTTGGGGGGGGGCAGTTGTGGGGAAGGGGGACAACGGAGCCACGAGCAGGACAGGGGGTGAAGTCCTGGGAGAAATCAGGCTCCATGCTCAGCTGTGAGTTCGAGTCCCCATAGACAGAAGCGCCCCAGGGCAGTGGTGGATTCTCCGCGTGTCGATGGGTCTAGTGCAGGCCAGAGGCCTCGCTGGGATGCACTAGGGCAAAATCCAGGGCCGGGACCGGACAGGAACCCATGAGAGGCAGCGGGGCGGGTGGGAGGCTCTAACTCTTGCTCCTGGGCCAGGAAGTCCAGTGCTGGGTGACACCAAGGCCACGTCTGCACGGCAGGCATTTTGCACAAGAACAAGTGTTCCTGAGCAGCAGCTTGTGGCGCGTCTACACTCTACGTGTGTTCTTGCACAAGTAAATTTGCAGTAAAGCATCAGAGAACAGGGCTTCTTGCACAGGAGTTATTCCTCTCCCCACGATGACTAAGCCCCCTTTGTGCAAGAGCTGTTGTGCAAGAAGGCAGCGTGGACGGGCACCAGGGGCTTCTTCAGCAAGACACTTTTCTGGCTAAAATGGCCAGCAGAGCTTTCTTGTGCAAGAGAGCGTTCACACTGCCATGGACGCTCTTGTGCAAAAGCCCATGGCAGGGTGGAGGCACTCTTGCACGAGACCTTTGGCGCAAGAACTCCGGCGTGAAACAGTTCTCGTGCAAGAAGCCTGCAGTGTAGGGCAGGGAGCAGCCTATGGGGCTACTGGAGCTGCTGGCTGCAGGGTGCCCAGTGAGGGAGGGGAGAGAACCCCTGGGAATGGCTCAAACTTCCCAGGGGGGTGGCCAGAGGCAGGACATTTGCCTGGCAGGGTGAGGGGGGGGCGGTGACCTCACAGGGGCTTTGGGCAGCCCTCAGCATATAAGGCAAAGGGCAGGTGGGGAGGTGGTGACCTCACAGAGGGACCCACATCTCAGGCTGATAAAAGCGGGGGGCGGGCCCAGGGGACTTTGGAGACCCCCGGTTGCTTTAGCTCTGGTGCGTCTCCTCCTCACGGTTCCTTCGCGTTCTGTGAGTTCCACATCCCGACACCTTTGTGACGAAGGTAAGAGCCCCCAGGGGTTGGATCCCGCCCGGGGCCGGCTGGGTTCCAGGCAGGCCCAGCCCTCGGTCAAGGGCCAGAAGGTGATTCCTCACCTGGGCTGCGTCCTTAGCGCCACTGGGGCTTTCTCCTGGTTGGTTTCCCTTTTCCTCCATCCCCCCACATTTCTGCTCTGTTCTTGCCTCTCCTGTGACCTTCCCCTGCTGCCCCCCCCCAGCTTGTGACCCAACAGACTAGCTGAAGGACGGGGGGTGGTTTGCAGGAGCCATGGGGCGGGGGATGCAGCCCCCATTGTGGGGACCTGGGCTGGAACAGGTCTATGCCGGTGTCTTGGGGGAGAACGCTCCACCCCCCACACCTTAGACTCTCCCCTGATTGGCTGAGCAGGGGCTGTTGATGGGCAGGAGACTCAGGGTACGTCTACTCTACCCCACTAGTTCGAACTAGGAGGGTAATGTAGGCATACCGCACTTGCAAATGAAGCCCGGGATTTGAATTTCCCGGGCTTCATTTGCATAAGCGGGGTTACTCCTCATTCCACGAGTGTAGACATACCCTCAGGTCCTTGCAGTGCCTGTGCAAGACCGAACCGATAAGCAAGGGACCATTTGGGGGCTGGGGGCAGTCGCTCTGGGGAGCTGGAACCCCTGGATTTCGCTCTGCAGGCTGCGCCCCAAGCTCCCCTTTGCTCCCCTCATTTCCAGCATGGCCAAACGTTTTCGGCTGTGGTTCAAGAAAGCCCTGAAGATGGCCCCAGGGCCGGTGGGGAGCAGCTCCTCCGTCCCCGCGGGCGGGGAAGCTGGATCCCACCAGCTCGGGGCGACTCGCCCACCGGCCAGGCCCCCCCGGACCTGGCTCCAGAGGAGGCTGGGCAGGCGGGACCCAGCCCAGCGGGGGAGCCGGGTAGGGTGGCTCCGGGGCCTCCTCTGTGGAGAGAAACATCTGCCCCGGGAGCCCAGCCCCCATTACCACCAGGGGGCATCGCCCTGCCCGGCCCCCGGGGACCTGCCAGTCTCCGGGAGCCCCCAGCCCGTCGCTCCCCGCACCAGCCCCTGCAGCTGTGGGTCCAGGTCCGTCAGCAGCAGCGCCTGGGCCTCCAGCTGCAGCCGGGCCACCTCCTGCAGCCGCTCAGACCCAGGTGAGGGGCCGTGAACACGCTGGGCCCAGGGGCTCACCCAGTACCCGGGGGGGGGCAGCCCCAGTGTCTGCCCCGCAGCCAGGGCAATGGATGGGGGGGCTGCTTGGCTCTCTTGTTCCTGGTGGGGGCTCTGCTGAGAGCGTTGGCAGATGTGAGGGTGGAAGGGGGATGGGTCCCTGCGAGGGGCGTGTGGGGCCCAACCTGCCCTGGGTCCCTGACATGGGGGCGCGTGACCCCTGCTGGCCACTGGAGTCACCCTGGTCCCTTCCCTCCCGCACAGAGCCCCCCTGCGCCTTGGCGGAGCTCTGCCAGGAGCGGGTGGACTCCCGGGTGGAGGAAGGGGCCATCTACGACATCGAAGAGCAGCTCCACACCCGGGACACGGTAGGAACCTTCTCCACACGGGGGGGACCCGAGATTGTCCGGCCCCTTCCCAGCACGTCCCCCCCCCCTCCGGGAGGGGCTTGTCCCTGGGGATCCCCCTGGGGCCCCTTCTCCTGCATGACCTGGACCCCCCAAGCTGGGGGCTCTTGTCATGCACCAGCTGGGCCCCCACAAGCCTGAGGCAGCAGTTGGGGGGGGAGTGTGGGTGCTTGGACAACCAGCAGCTCCCACCTCCACTCCTGGGAGACCTGAGCCCTGCAGCTGTCCGTGGGGGGCAGGCAGGCCCCAGGCTCACAGACTCTCTCTGGGGTGCAGAGCCCAGCCGCCCTGCAGCGGTTCCTCTTGGCCATCCCCCTCGCCTGCCTCGCCGCCCTCCAAAGGGGCGAGGACACCCTGGCGCCGCGCTGCTGCAAGGACACCATGATGGCCAGGATCGTTGTAAGCGAGTCGCGGCAGCCGGGAGGAGGGAAGGGGATACGTGGGGTGGACAGGGGTCTGCCTGGGCCATGGCGGCGGGTGGCGGTGCTGGAAACGGGATGGGTGGAGCCAGGAGGGCTGGAGGTGGACATGGGGAGGGTGGGTGGGGATGCTGGAGGAGGGAGGGACACAGAAATGGGGCAGGTGTGGGGTGCTGGACAGGAAGGGGGATTCGGGACAGGGAGGGGTCTCCCCGGGCCATGGGGGGCTGGAAGGGAGCCGAGCGGGCTGCTGGGGATGCGCCTGGGGAGCAGGGATGAGGAGGTTCAGAGGCTGGTCACCAGGGCAGGGAGGGGCAGGAGACGGCCTGGGGACAAGGATTGAGCTGGTCCCGGTTTGGGAGGGGGGTGCTGGGAGGGGCCCTGTGCCGGGCAGGGGGGCTACAGGGCAGCGGGAGGCAGTGGGGTTGGATCCTGCTGGGTGGGGGCGCTGGCCGCGTGAGCGTCTCTTGGGGTCCCCAGCCTCACACGCCCCTTTGTCTCCTTGGGTCTCCCAGGAGATCATGGAGGACTCGCCCCCCCCCGCTGGTCTTGGCCGACTGCCTCAACGCCGCCTGCAGCCTCAGGTACCGACCCCCCCGCTGACTCCCCCCAGAGCTGATCCCCTGGCCAGGGAGTGGGAAAGTCTCTGTCTCCTGCTGCTGAATTAACAGCCTCTGCCCCTCTCTCCCGCCAGCACCTTGCAGCCTCCCCTGCGGGCCCAGCTCCTGAGCCCCCTGCTGACAGCGGCCGTGGGACAGACAGTGTCTGGGGACTGGCAGCAGGAGCCCATCCACACTCAGGTACGTCCCTCTGGGCCCTGCTCCCGGGCTGGGCTGGAGCTCCAGAGAGGGGGGGGGGGGGGGGGCAGAGGGAGGGAAGAAGCTGCAGGTTTGGATCCTTCCCTCCAGGGTTCCCGTTGCTCTCCCGGGGGGCCCGTCCCTTCCATGCCCAGCCTGGGCTCCTCCCTGCTCTGCGAGGCGGCTCAGACCCTGCTCAAGGCTGCACCCCGGAGCCAGCGGGTGGCCTGGATCCCCCAACCCCCCTCTGACCCAGGGCTCCCCCTTGTCTTGCAGCAGTTCATCCGGGCCCTTCCCTACGACCTCCAGGCCCTACTGGCGAGCCTCCTCGCCGAGTCCCCAGACACCGCCCGGCTGCAGCTCATAATGGAGGTGAGCCCCGTGGGGGACGGGGCCATTGTCCCTGCTTCCTCGGGGGGGGGCCGAGAGAGGAGCAGTGTCAGTGGCTGGGGGGGGCACAGTCCGAGAGGAGCCCCAGGCTCTGCCCAGAACCGGCACCTCCCTACGGGTCCTGACCTGCCTCTTTCCCCCCCAGCACCTGAGCCCGTGGCTGGAGTCCCGCCTGCCCCAGGAGCGAGCCAGGGCCCTTGGCAGCACCACGGCCCTGCTGGGAGTCGCCACCACCCTCCCGGGGTTTGACGTAAGTGACCTCGGAGCCGGGGGGTCTGGGGCTGCAGGGCGCGGGGCTGGGAGCGTCCCCGGGAGGCAGAGGCAGGGCCGGGAATGGGCCGGGAATGGGCCGCGTTCTCCTTTCCCCAGCCCTTCAGGGGGGCTCTTGAGGGACTGGGCCTGGGGACTGGGGAGTGGCCGTCAGTGGATCCCCTTGTTCCACCCCCGGAGTGACCCTTCAGTCGGGGCCATTGCTCAGGGTTGTCTCCTCGCAAGGCCGCCCCGCCCCGCCCCGCCCCGGGAGGTGTCTCTGTCCGTCCCCCGAGCTCAGACCCGCCTCGGCGGCCGTTTGCATGGGACGTGCAGCCCCAGGATGCTGAGGGACCCCCCCTCTTCTCTCCCCTCAGAACTCCGCCGACTGGCCGAGGATGGGTCACCACGTGGCCCAGCTGGGCCTTTTTATTTCGGACCCATCCGAAGACGTCAGCCGGCTGGCCCGGGAGGGGGTGCACAGCCTGTATCAACTCCTCCTGCACCACAGGGGTAAGGAACCCAGCCGGGACCTGGGCCCCAGGGACACCCTGAGGGTGCCGGCGGCGGGGGGAGGGGACCCAGCCCTTTTCCCCCAGACTGGCCCAAGGGGGGATGCGTCCCTCTGTGTTCCCCTTCTGCCCCCTGTGCCCCTCCATTTGCCCAGGGATGCCTGCAGGGACCCGTGGGAGGGGAAGGGCTCAGACCTGCCAGCAGAATGACCCTGTTGTGTCTCTTGCAGGCCTCAACATCCACCAGGCAGAGGACCTGTGGTGCAGACACTACTACAAAGAAAGATGGGTCCTGGCTCACAGCAACAGCGTGAGGGTGGGAGAGGTAAGGACGCGCTGCCAGGGCAGGGCAGGGCTCGGGGGTGGGGCTGGCTGGGGCCCTCGTGGGGGTAGGAGGGTCTTGGGGGCAGGAGGAAGCTGTGACCCGGGGCAGGGGTTGGGGTGCCGGGTGAGGAGAGCGTCTGGGTGCAGGGTCTGGAAGGGAGTTTGGGGGAGGAGGAAGCTGTTTTAGCCCCAGGAGTTGGGGCCGGGCTCTGGGCCGTCAGCTGAAACCTCCTGTGCTCTTGATTCCAGGTCTTTGGGCAGCTCTTTACACCAGAGCAGGAGAACTGCTTTTTGGACAAGGCTCTGCTCGCTGCCCGCTCCCCCCTGCGGCGCCCCAGCCAGGCCGGGCTGGTCCTGGCCCACGCCCTGCATGGGCAGGCCCATCAGCTCCTGGAATACATGGTGAGCAGCCGGAGCAGATCAGGAGAGTGGGGCAGGGCCAGGGTCTCCTTCCCATCCCCTCAGGGAGTCCCCCGCCCCTTTCCTCAGGCTGCCCCCACCCCACGTCCCTGCTGGCAGAATCCCTCCTGCCCCTGCGAGCGTCCCTGGGGGTGGGGGAGGCTCTGAACACAGAAACTGTCCTAGGAGGCGGGAGGGGGCCGAGGTGTCAGGAGCTCTGGGGGGGGGGGGTCAGGAGCTCACCCTGCGGGCCTGACGGGGGGTGACCAGAGAGCAGGGGGAGGAGGGTGGAAATGCTGGGGGGCCAGTTCCCCTGAGTCCTCAGGGATGAATGTGACGGATTCTGCTTCCCTTGCAGCAGGAAGACACCCAGTGAGAGCAGCAAGAGCTGAGGAGCCAGCAGCTGCGTCCCCCTCCCCCCAACCCTCCCAATTGTATTGAATTGTATTTACATTCTCATTAAACAATGTTTCAAAAAACATTTGGATCAGGCTTGGTCAATAATTTGTAATGGGGGGGCCATTTTGGCAACTGATCAAGGGCCACATTTCTACCGAGGGCTTTGGGGTCTGGGACGGGGTGGTTGGGTGCAGAAGGGAGCTTAGGGGTGGAGCCTGGGTGCAGGGGGGGGGTATGATCTGGGGCGGTGGATAGGGGTGCAGGGTCCAGGAGGGGGTATGGGCGCAGGAGAGGACTCTGGCCTGGGGGAGGGGCTCTAGAGGGGTGCAGGGTCAGGGAGGGAGCTGTGACCTGGGTGAAGGGGGAGCAGAAGGTTTGGGGGAGGGGGTGCGGGTGCCAGAGAGGAGTCTGGCCTGGGGGAGGGGTGTCGGGGGGGTGCAGGGTCAGGGAGGGAGCTGTGACCTGGGTGAAGGGGGAGCAGAGGGTTTGGGGGAGGGGGTGCGGGTGCCAGAGAGGAGTCTGGCCAGGGGCAGGCTCTGGCTGCGGAGGTGCCTACCTAGGCAGCTGCATATGGGGGAGCCCGACTGTCACCTGAGGGGATGGGGGAGCTCAATTTTCAACTGTGGGGAATGGAGGAAATACTGTGGAGTGGAGGGAGCGAGATGGGGGGCTGAATTGTTCCCGGAGGGGAGATCTCCCTGGCTTGGGGGGGGGGGGCGTTTCCAGCAAAGCCCTCACATAAGAGGGGGACAGACGGGGGGAGGGAGAGGACGGGGATGGGCAGGGCAGGTGGAAATGGGGAGGGGCAGGAGAAGGGAAGGGGGAGGAGATGGAGGAGAGCAGGGGATAGGAGTGGGGGCGGGGATGAGGAGCAGGACAGAGGCAGGGCAGTGGTGGTGATGGCTCAGCGATGAGAACAGCTCGCAGGGAGCTTAAAGCCAGCAGATGCTTTTCGGCAGAGTTGCCATTTGCCCTGGCGGCTTTGCCAGAATAGCTGTGCCAGCGGGGGGGGGGGGGGGGGGGGCTTTTGCCACACACCCAAGCCAAGCCAGCTGTGGCGGCAAAGCCTTGTGATGTAACCTAAGCCCTTGGCAAGGTCGGGATCAACCTGCTCTGACAATTTCTCGGACCGTCGGGATGAGAAACAAGGATCGTGCAGGGAGATGGGGATGACTAGGAAGCGAATCCAGGTGTGGGGGGAATATCCTGGGTTGGAGGGTCAGTTGATACCCCCGCCTGCCACTGTCTGCCGGGGCTCTGCCTGCAAGATGGAACCAACAGCTGAGTTTGCTTTTCTGCCCCGTCGTGGGCACAAAAGGCCCAGAGCAGCCTCCTGCTATCTTGGAGGAAAGGGGCCAAAGTTCAGGAAGCAGGTGCCAGGCTGGGCTGGAATCCGCGAGCTCCGCTTTTGCTTTGCCCTTCCTGGAAGCTGGGCTGCAGGTGAGTGGCGGTTTCATCTCTGCTCTTGGGGTGTTTCTTGTGGGTTCCGAGTGTGGATCTGAGAGGGGCTGCGCAGGGGCAGTGTCATGAACGAGCTGTAAGCGTTACAGCCCCTTCTGCGCAGGCTGGCTCCAGCCTCCCGTCTGTCTCCAAGCCCTGGGGGAGAGGCGGGAGGCCAGCAGCATGGCCTAGTGGAGGGGGCAGGGGGTTGGGTGTAAGAACTCCCGGGTTCTAATCTAATGCCACCTAGTGACTAAGGCACAGAGTTGTGTGTTAGACCCTTGCTCCTCAATTCTGCGCTCACTCTCGCGCTGGTGACCTTGGAGAGGCCTTTCAGGTCTCCCTTTCCCTGTCCATCAAAGGCAGGCAAGTGCGATGTAATGCCCTGGAGCAAGTGCTTTGGGACGTGTCGCACAAGTGTGCCTGGCTCACAAGCGTGTCAGCACAGGTGTGTAAAAGCGTGACGAAGGCTTTGAGATCGATGCCGAAGGCTTGTGAGGCTGTGGCTGGCCAAGTGACAGGGAAATGAAAGGTCAGAGTTTGGTCAGTTAGATTTTATGGTAATACACTGAGACGAAGCACTTTGGGCGTATATACGATAATGTCTTTCCAAGTGCGTTAGTTCAAGCCGTGTCCTAGGAGCCAAGAGGTGAGACAAACATGCTTGGTCCTGTCTCGGTGCAGGGGTGGACTAGATCAGTGCTTCTCGACCAGTGGTACGAGTCCCCTTAAAGGTACTCAAGAGATGTCTGGGGGACACGTCAACACAACTGAAATTTGGAGAAAACTGAATTTTAGTTTTCAGTTTGACAGCGCTTTATTCTTTTTGTACCTTTTACACCCAAAAATGCCATCGCCCGCCCGGCTACGATGCAGTTGTTTAAACAAATGTGTTGCAACGGTAGAAAAAAATTGTGTGTGTCTGAAAACTGTAGGTACTGGGGGTACTTACACATTTTTTTTTAAAGGGGGTACATTATAAAAAAAGTTTGCGAAACACTGGACCTATCATGGTCCCTTCCACTCAGACTTTTCTATGATTCTGTGACAGGGCTGGGCGATAATTTTCAGAAGGGGGCCACTTAATGGATTTTGGTATGGGGTCATAGGCCGGCTCCACCCACAGAAGGGGCGGAGCCTGAGGCAGAAGGGGCGGTGTTGTGGACTAGCCCACCCTCAGAGTTCTCCGTGGCTGAGGCTTTCAATTAAAAGCACAGAAAAGAGCTCACAGATTTGCCACTACTGGCAGCTGTCCAGCGTTGCTACAGCTTTTTAAAGGGCTCATGGCTCCTGCCCCTGCTGTAACCATGAGCCGTGAATCATTTAAAATTGGATCCTGCTGCCTGAGTCCCCACTTAGAATTCAGCGGCATGGGCAGCAGGATCTAAACAGAAAGCAGCCAGATCACCAGATCACAGTGTTTGGTAGGTTGCATCTTACCCAGCCCTGTTCTCTGAGCTGGTTTGGAAACCTCCGTGTCCTCCTTATGGTCTGACAGCTGCAGTTTTACTGCCTGTCTCCTCTCGTGGCCCAGCCTAGCCGCAGCTAATGGACTAACTCAGGTTAGCATCACCTGCCCTGTCTTGGTGACTCTTCACAGCTGAACAGCCTATAAGGCATCGTGCTGGTCTTCTGATCTCTTGGTGACTCCTCTGCCTTCTGTTTATTTCTTTCTCCCTAGCTGGCCGATCGAGTCAAACCCTGTCAGTGCGTGAAGGCCCCAGGAATTACGAGTGCGATGGTCTCCCATGTCCAAGGTAATCGGCTGGCTAGTAATGGATGGGCTGCTTGGTTATCAGGTTAGGCTGCACAAGCCAGGTCTATGGGACCCCATGGCCAGCTGGCACCTGGTTTACAGGGAGGCAGCTGTACTAAGCTGAAAATGGCTGGAGGACACCACCATCATTAGGCTCCAGAGTTACAGCACTCGCTCCTCGTCCGAGGCAGGCAGCACAGCTTAGCAGCTCATTGGGATGTCTCCTTTTTAGTTGTGAGATCTGGGCACTTTAGAATGGCTGTAGCTATTGAAAGCAAAGGCGCACAGCTATAGGCATGGGGGTTTCCAGCTTTATTCACCTAGGTGGCTGATTCCAGGAAGCAAGGGTGTGTGTGTGTATGGGGGGGGAGTCCTGTACAGAGGGTTCCCTGGCCCCTCTGCTTCCATGGCTGTGCAACTGCCACCAGGTGGATTAGAACCTGGGACTTTTGGAGCTTAGGGCAGGAGCTGCTACAGCTTGAGTTATAAGTCAGTTGCCTCTCAGCATAGGCTGAAGAGCTCCCTTGTAATAATTGCTTGCTGGACTTGGTCTCAGTGCCACTCCATAGGATAGTGACCCACATCAGGTGTGTGGGTTACAGCTGCAGGCCTGCTCCCAGCATGCGGATCTGCTCTCTGGGCGGCGTCTGTAACTCTGTGGCTGCAGCCCTGCTCCCAGGACTGGATCTGCTCTCTGCCCATAGGCGTGCGCAGCACATTTCATTAGGGTGTGCAGCCAAAGAATGTTTTTAAATGTACTCTTTGACCCCCATTAGCCACACCCGCTGACTCCCATTAGCCACGCTCCCTGACTCCCATTAGCCACGCCCCCTGACTCCCATTAGCCACGCCTCTGGAGGTAACACTTTCAGGGCAATATGGACACATGACCAGAAATAAAAGGTGTCATGTGACCTCCCCCCCCCCCCAAGGACTTTTCCCACCATCCTCTTACCAATAGGGATTAGTTTGGCCCTCACCAACCCCCCCGTGCAACGATCCTGCAATTGCATTAACCCAACATGTGAGACATTAACTCGGGGGGTGGGGAGGCTGGGGGAAGTGTTCCCTCTAAGAGTTTCCTCCCATGAGCACAATACATTTTGTGTTGTGCACCAGTACTGAGTTTGTGGCTTGTTTGGATGTGTCAGTGTGGCACCCAAGTTATTCATAAATATCTTATGAACCACTTACCTGTCCCCTCTGCTGCCCTGTCTCCTTCCCTTCCTCCATCAGCTCCCCTGGTGCCTGCTGCCCCCCAATCCCTCACCCACCTCTGCTGTCCTGACTCCTGCCCTTCTCACGGCCCTCGGCCTTCCCGAGACCTGCCCCCTCCAGCAGCCTTTCTCTCCCCCCCTGTGCCCACTCCTCCAGTAGCCCCACTCTGACCATGTGAGCTACCCCTCCTCATCCCCTTTCCTAACACCCCCCTCTACACAACTGTCCTGCCTCTCTCCTCTGGTGCTGGTCCCTTCCCTGCAGGTGTCTGCCCTTCTGCTTCACCCCCGGACTCCCCTGGCACCTGCACCTTCCCTTACCCTTGCACCCTCTTGGTGCCTCCCCCTTCCCTCACTGCCCCTGCCCACTTTGCCCACTCCCTCACCACCCTCTGCCCCCGTTCCCCTCATGCCCCTGTGCCTTTACACGTGCCTTGCTCCATCTCCGCCTTCCTCATGCCCACCCCTTCTTTCAAGCCTTCTCCCAGCACCTCCCCTTCTCCCCTCTAGCCCCCAAAGCCCTTCCCCTCTCCTCTCCTAGCATCATCCTGTCCCCTCCCTCACTGACACCTCCCCTCCTGCCCTTTTCCTCATTGTCTCCACTTGGCCCCTGGGCATTTGTCTCTCTCCTACACCCTGACCCTTGGTGCCTTCCCCTTTCATCTCCTGACCTGCCCCCCTCCCCTCAGCACAAGCCCTTTCCTCTCTGACCCTTACCCCCTATTTTTCCCTCCTCTTCCAGCAGCCGCCAGCTGGTCTGTAACAGAGTTCTAGGGTCGCCCTGACTGTGTCACCCTTCTGGTGCTCCCCCTACTCTGTCTGTCTTAGGTTTCTCAGCCCCCTTTTGGGCCACAAACCCCCACCCCGCAGTCTCAGGTTCCCAAAGTTCCGGCAGTCCCCATCACTTGGTGCCTGCGCTGGGTCTGACTCGTAGGGTTGCGAGGTAGACCCTCCCCCCAAAAAACGGACACACTTGATCCTGGGCAGGGGGGAGGGAGGAAGAGGGACTGGCTTGGGGGGGCAGGAACTGGCTGGAAGGAAGAGGGGATGGGAAGCAGCTCTGGGGGGGAAGGGCCAGATCCTGACCCTGGCCCCCCCTTCTCCCTCCCCGAGGCCAGTCATGCTGCCCCTGACGCCCCTTCCTCCCTGAGGCCAGTCGCACTGCCCCCGATCCTGACCCCGGCCTCCCCTTCTCCCTCCCCGAGGCCAGCCCTGCTCCCCAGCTCAGTGCGGGCCCCTGCTCTCTCCTTAGCTCAGTCCCACTCTGCCGACCCTGGCTCCCTCCTGGCTCCCTGCTCTGCCAGTCAGGCTGAACTGGGACTTTAGCCTCTCCCCGTTGTTCCTGGGGACTGTCAGTCTCAGGATCTTGATCTCTCATTTCCCCTGCCTTTCACTGAGTTTCAGTAAGGAGCTAGCAGCAATAATGCCTCTACTTTTTCCCCCACTCCTGTGCGGAATACATTTTGTTATGTGCACCAAGGCATGCACGGATGTGCACTGTTACGTCACGTGGAGTTTCACAGCATGGGAAGAAATCAGTGGAAATACAGAGAGCTTGAGTAGTTGCAAGTGTCCATTTTATTGCATAGCACGGAGCTAGCTAGAAAAAACCCAAACCAGCTGGGCTGACCCCCAGTGACCTAACGCAGTTACTATAACAACAAGATCTATGTCTACACCCAGTACACAACATGCATCCACCACTAGAAACACATGCTACCGGCTAGCAAACTGGGCAGCATTTGAATGTCTCCTGGCTGGCCGCCCAAGAGCTCAGCTTGCAGGGAACACTGGCTAACCGTCCCCTTCCACCTGGAGAAGGGAGAGACAGGAAAGCAGCAACAGAGCATCTGCCTGGGGGAAGCCCGAATCCCATGCAGGAGTGGAGCCCTGTTCCTTGTTCCAGGCCCTTGCTAGAGTCCCCTCCCGTAGCTGCAGCTATGGCCGGCAGTTTTAAAAGCGGACTTACGCTGGCCCTGCAACCCGAGCGACTCTGTCAGTGGGTGCTTATCACTCCATCACCTCGAGCTGTTTAACCAGCTTGTTTAACCAAGGAGGGAGGGAAAGGGAAACCTTTGGCCATTTGAGGGTTGCGTGCCAATGGAGGGAAAGGGGATGGATAAAAAGGGGCTGAGCACACGGTGCTGCCTCTTTTTAAACCCAGGCCCAAAGATGTCCTGGAATTCTGGGCCACTGGCCTGAAGGAGATGGTCAAACTGCCTGGCAGCTGGACTTTTGGAGTCTTGTTATTCCTGGGCTCCTGGTAGCGATGGCTCCCATTCCAGGGGATTCCTGCCAGGTAGTTTACCTCAGACAGCAGCTTTTATTCCCCCGTGTCACTTCTCCCAGTATCTGAGACTTTGGTCATGGGGATCAAGCATTTAACATGATTCCAAGAGGAACCGGATGGTTCATCTAGCGAGCCAGGCTCACCGATATTTGAGTAGTTAATAAAAATCCCTAGTTGCTGTGTGTAGGTCTAAAAAGGGAAGGTTAGTATCATTAGTCTTATTTTACAGACAGGGAATAACCTCTCCAACCTGTGGGAGAGGCAGGAATAGAACCCAGGTTTCCTGATACCACAGTCAGGGCTTTGTTACCAGGCTACATCCTGTACTAGAAAGGATGGGCCTGAAGCATGGGCCTGGTGTAAGGCCTGAGGCCTGAACCAAAGTAAGCAAGAGTTAGCTGAAGAGAAACAGGCAGGTCGTGTCAAAAGCAGACGGTTGCCTGAAAGTCTTGGGACTTAACCCTAACTGTCCTGCCTGGAAAGGTTGAAACCATAGACAAAAGGTCCTAGAAAGTCTCCAGGAATGCTAGAGAAGCAGGAAGCGAGTTGACAGGAGGCCAGGAAAGAAAATGGAAACAGAATTTGGGGTTTTGAATTGGAAGCAGTGATGTGCCTGTTGTTGTGTGATCATGCCTGGAAGATGTGAATTAAGCCAGGAACCTGGGCAAGCAGAATCCAGCGACTTTCTTGGCTAGGGAAAGACTAAATCTTGGAACAAGAGAGATGTGAGTAGAACAGGGAATATTTAGTCAGACGCTACTAGGTTATTTTCTTTATTTTTTTAGTTTGTTGGACTTCTTTTTGCTAAGCACATGTAACTATCCCCCTTTACCCTGGAACTCTTCAAACTGAATCCCAGGGAAGCGATTTTCTGTGTTTTAACCTTTCTTTTTTCAGTTTCTTTGTAACACCTAGCAACCAAGTAGATACGCTGGAGGGCAGTAGATATGCTGGAGGGCAGGGATAGGGTCCAGAGTGACCTAGACAGATTAGAGGATTGGGCCAAAAGAAATCTGATGAGGTTCAACAAGGACAAGTGCAGAGTCCTGCACTTGGGATGGAAGAATCCCGAGCATAGTTACAGGCTGGGGACCGACTGGCTAAGTAGCAGTTCAGCAGAAAAGGACCTGGGGGTTACAGTGGATGAGAAGCTGGATATGAGTCAACAGTGTGACCTTGTAGCCAAGAAACCTAATGGCATATTAGGGTGCATTAGGAGGAGCATTGCCAGCAGATCCAGAGAAGTGATTATTCCCCTTCATTCGGCTCTGGTGAGGCCACATCTGGCGTATTGTGTCCAGTTCTGGGGCCCCCACTATAGAAAGGATGTGGACGCATTGGAGAGGGTCCAGCGGAGGGCGACCAAAATGATTAGGGGGCTGGAGCGCATGACCTATGAGGAGAGACTGAGGGAGTTGGGTTTGTTTAGTCTGCAGAAGAGAAGAGCGAGGGGGGTTTGATAGCAGCCTTCAACTTCCTGAAGGGAGGTTCCAAAGAGGATGGAGAGAGGCTGTTCACAGTAGTGACGGATGGCAGAACAAGGAGCAATGGTCTCAAGTTACAATGGGGAAGGTCTAGGTTGGATATTAGGAAAAACTATTTCACTAGGAGGGTAGGGAAACACTGAGATGGGTTCCCTAGGGAGGTGGTGGAATCTGCATCCCTAGAGGTTTTTAAGTCTTGGCTTGACAAAGCCCTGGATGGGTTGATTTAGTTGGGATAGGTCCTGCCTTGGGCAGGGGCTGGACTTGATGACTCCTGAGGTCTCTTCCAGCTCTATGGTTCTATGATTCTAAGTAATGTTTCACCAAGTGTATTTGTTTTGTTAATAGACGTCACATTTTTAAAACCATGATCTGATTCCTGCATCCTAGAGGGCGGAAGGTTCTGTATGCACGTGCCTAAGACAGCAAGCCATACTTCTAGGAGAAATTACAGGTTTTCAAGCTCTCTCTGGAGGGAGTGTCAAGGACAAGGAAGGTACCCCACAGGAGGGAATTCTGAAATGCGCCTGTCTGGTTCTCAAAGGGGTTTGTGCATTTGGATGATGGCAGCAACACCAACGCAAGCCTCCAGTGGCAGGGTATTTTAAAGTCTCTTGTGGGCCCCCACCTTCTGCACTTGGAGTGCCAGAGTGGGAAACAGCCTTGACATGACCCCTCTCCAATTTATCAACATCCATCTGGAATTCTGGTCACCAGAGCTGGGCACAGAACTCCAGCAGCAGAAGTTCAAGTGCCGAATAAAGAGGCTAAGTCGGTTCCCCACTCTGGCACTTGGAGTGCAGAAGGTGTGGGCCCAAAAGAGACCTTAAAATACTGTCTCTCTATGGGCTTCTGCTTCAAAACTCCCCAAGGTCACAGATTCCCTGAGCTTAGGAGGGTTGCTGCCTCTACCCAAGTGGAAAAAAACTTTTTCTTCTTGAACGCAGGAAGAAGTCACTTGGGAACGTATTCCAGAAGGGTACCCCAAACTCTTTTACACAAGAGCCAAAAGAAATCTGATGAGGTTCAACAAGGACAAGTGTAGAGTCCTGCACTTGGGACAGAAGAATCCCCAGCACTGTTACAGGCCTGGGACCAACCAACTAAGTAGCAGTTCTGCAGAAAAGGACCTGGGGGTTACAGTGGATGAGAAGCTGGATATGAGTCAACAGTGTGCCCTTGTAGCCAAGAAGGCTAATGGCATATTAGGCTGCATTAGGAGGAGCACTGTCAGCAGATCTAGGGATGTGATTATTCCCCTTTATTTAACACTTGGAAAGAAAAAAAGAAAAATGAAAACAAACTGTAATTTCTGATAGCTGTCCTCTTAGTCTTAGGCAGGTATACACAGACCTCCTATTACTTTCCAGGATACAAAATCAGATCATAGCCTTAAAATAGGTGATTATATTAAGAAAACAAAAAGGTATTCATTTGTAAAGCTGACTTGGCTGCTAGGAGTTATAGCACAACTGAGAAAAGAACAGATTAAAACACAGACAATTGCATCCCTGGGAGTCAGTTTAAAGTTATAGTGGGGAGAGGAGGGGATATGGATTTAGCACAGAGGAGTTTAACCAAACAACAAAACAAAAAAATAACCTGATCGCATCTAAATAAACATTCTCTATCTACTCAAGGATCCACACTTCCAAGGTCCAGTCCAATTCTAGGCCCAGGTATTCTTTTTTTTAGGCATGATGTCCCTGCCCAGTTCAATTCATCCCCCCCCTCATCCCCTTCCACAGCTCCAGGATTAAACTCACAGAGAAAAACAGCAGACAGATTCCCTTTTAATGCAGATCTGAACTCTTTCTTCTCACTGGTGCTCCTGGCTCCCTGCCAACACTTTCTAGCTAGCTAGGTTTAACCCTTTAGTCACTGAATACTGGGATGTTCAGAAAAGAACAGTGGGCCTCCCATCCATCACAGAAGCAAGACAACCTCTTTACTCCTGCTCAAGCGTTTCCTGTTTATACATCCCAGAATTACAATAGCTTTTTAAGCCCCAACGCCACAATGGGAGCTCATGTTCTGCTGATTACCCACCATGACCTCTACATCTCTTTTCCCCGCCCTGCAAGTCTGGCCCACAGAACCATGGGAAGTGGCATAGGCTAGCCTGGGCCAGGGCAAAGGAACACGTGGGCCTTTCTCTTCTCCATCTCTCCCTCTGCATTGCACAGCAGGGCGCAGGAGTGCCAGGGGGCTCTGTGGACGCTGTTTGGCTTAATGCCAGCGAAAGCAGGGTCTACAGGAGTACTTACGGGCTCCTAGTGTTAAGAGCTGTGATGTGGTTGCCTCAGCAGCGTGGCTCAGTGCTTCTGTTCTTGGAGCTCTGGTGTTATCAGTGGTCAGTGCAGGTAACGCAGCCTGCTCCTGCTGCAGATCTCGCTGTTATGCACAAAGACCGACCACAGGCACCGTCTGGTGACAGAGGCACTTGGCCAGGTTTATAGCTGTGTAGTCACAGATCTAGTGCCCTGGATTTGCGGTTACGCGTGCACCAACTCAAGTGCTCCAGGATGAGGAGCAATTCAGTCAGTAAGTCTCTGTTGTCCCTTCGGCCATGCAAAGGGGGTAAGGCCAGGCACCCCAATATTTATAGCCTAAAATAAACTTGTCTGGTTTCGGACATTTGTTTGCTCCCTCCCCTTGTACCTAGTACCTTGAACCGAAAAATATTAGAGGAGACACTGTTGAGCATCCACTGTGGATGCGCTCGGTGAGGCTAATCTTCGTGTTTTACCTCATCCCCGTTGCAGGGTTCCAGACCAAAGAGGATATCTACTGCCTCGCTTTAGCAAAGGCCCTGTACACTGTGCCCACGCCAGTGACTGCTGGGTTTTATGCACCATGGGGACATTGGAAAAACCTGCTCTTACACAAAATCAAGGGTGAGTACTGCCCCGGGGAACGTAAGACGGGGAAGGAACCTTGTGGGGATGGGGATTAGTGGATGACAACCATCTCCAAAGAGCCAGAGCCACCCGTACTCATTTGCCGATTATGCAATCGCATAGGGGACCTGAAAATATGGAGCAGCACTGGGTTTTCATGTCCACTCCACCCACCTGCCTCTTCCTATCCATGGTCTGTGGCTCTGCTTCCTCCAGCAGCAGAAGTTCTAGAAGATCTAGTTAATTTACAAGTGACAAAGTCTGCTCGAGCTACTGGCAGAAAATCGACGACATAGTAATGAAGCCATTTAACAGGCATTTGCCAACCTCTGCTAAATGTTTGCTGAATTTACTGTGAGAGTCGACAGGACCTTAGTTTAAAATGTGTTTGTTTATTAGTGTGTGGATGAGGGTTATAAAATCACATCGCTAAAAATTCAACATCCATCTGGGCTGCTGTTGGGCAGATGGGCACCAGTTTAATAGAACGGCGTAGGATCCCATCAATCCTAAGGATGGCTTTGCCAAGAGCTACCCATTCTTGATTGCTTCCCAGAAGGGCGGGATTGTGAAGCTGGAAGACCCTTCAGGAGGAGAGATTTAAGGCACTGCCAGGTACCTAACATATCTTCCTCTTTTATCTCAGAGAACATGGAAAACGAATCGAAGAAGAAAGACCAGGAGGAATTTCAGCGGACGCAGAAGATGCAGCGTGACAACACTGGCCAGGATCTACTCAAGCTCCTGTTACTCATGATCTTCTACCGGCCGGTCCTGACGGAGCAGCAGAAGTGGAGAAGGAACGTGAAACACGTCTTCATCCATTTCAGCGCCTGGGAGTACGCGGGCTGCGACCAGCTCTGGGCAGGCCTCATTACCACACTGTGCGACGGCATCGAAAGCCACTTTGGTCTCCTACCCATGAGCATTTACAGGACCATAGACAGGAAATGTAGCATCATCGAAAGACCAGGGGATCAGGAATGGGTTAGCAAGAAGTTCCTCTTCCTCCCGCTGTGGGCGGCTGTGATCCTTTTGATCATGGTAGCTATTGGGGTGGGTGGTCTCCTCCTAGTGTTTGGGATCCCCATCGGGGATGCCTCGGGAGACGCCATAGCTGTCGTGGAAGGCATTGGGGTGACGGCTGTCAGCGTCTCTGCAGCAGCTGCCATACGGCTCACTATCACAGTGGTACGAAACATTATCGTCACCCAGAAGAGCCAGCTGGAGAGACAGATGAACCAGACGGCTCTCAGCGCACAGCTGGGCTTCATGAGCTGCGTGAAAAGCGAAGTCAGGACAATCACTGGGGGTACGTCTACACTACAGCGCTAGTTCGAACTAACTTAGTTCGAATTAGTTAATTCGAACTAAGCTAGTTCGAACTAGCGCATCTAGAACTAAAAACTAGTTCGAACTAGCGTTTTGCTAGTTCGAACTAGCGCGTCCACACTGATTGGACGCAGGGGGGCATTTAAGGGCAGCTGAAACCGGTTCTGGCAGGGCATCAGGTCAGCAGTTGCTTTGTGTGGCTGCTGTCTGAGGCTATCTGAGGCTCGTGCTTAAAGGGACCCCCCTGGACAGCCGGTTCTCAGCTTTTCCTGCTTGCTTGCCAACCTCGCCGAGGGACAGCAAAGCGTCGGTCTCTGTGCCCGTCTGTGTCGGTGCTTCCCTTCGGGGGGGACCGCCGCAGGTGGCAACATGGAGTCACGGCTCGCCCTGCACCTTCTGGTGCACTTTCTGGACTTGCTGCTGCAAGCCTGCCAGCAATGGCTCGAGGCTGCCTGGCACCACCTGGGGAACGTCAGCCCCCTGCCTCTCCGCCTGGCCGCCCTGGGGGCCGTGGAGGAGCCGCGGCGGCGCCCCGGCACCGGCGTACCCCGCCGCATCTGGCGTCTGGACACCAGCAGCGACTGGTGGGACCGCATCGTCCTGGAGCGCTGGGACGACCGACAGTGGACCCAGAACTTTAGGATGAGGAGGGACACCTTCCTGGAGCTCTGCGAGTGGCTCGCCCCTGCCCTGCAAAGAAGGGACACTCGCATGAGGCCCGCCATCCCCCTCCAGAAGCGGGTGGCCATCGCCCTCTGGAAGCTCTCCACGCCGGACAGCTACCGATCCGTCGGGAACCAGTTCGGCGTGGGGAGATCCACTGTCGGAGCAGTGCTCATGCAGGTACGGCGCTCGTCGGCCACCGAGCCGGGGGGGAGGGGGGCTGCGAGGAGGGGATGGGCCGCCCCAGGGACAAAGGGGGGGCGGGAGGAGGCGAAAGCGCCCCGCACCGGAGGGGTCGGGCTGTCCCGGCCGTACTACACGCCGCCAGGGGGGTTGCTTCCGGGAGTGGGGCCCGGGGCACTGCCAGGGCACGCACGCTCCCAGCCACCCGGGCGCCCCACTGATTGACGCTTTGCTGTGTCTCTCTCCGCAGGTGGTCAAGGCCATCAACCGGGTGCTGCTCCGCAGGGTGGTCCGCCTCGCCGACCCGGATGCCGTCATCCGGGGATTCGGCGCCCTCGGCTTCCCCAACTGCGGGGGGGCCATCGACGGGACGCACATCCCCATCCGTGCCCCGGAACACCAGGCGTCCCGGTACGTGAACCGCAAGGGGTACTTCTCCGTCATCCTGCAGGCCGTGTGTGACCACCGGGGACAGTTCACGGACATAAATGTGGGCTGGTCCGGCAAAGCACACGACGCACGGGTGTACCGGAACTCCTCCGTGTGCCAGCGGCTGCAGGACGGGACCTTCTTCCCCACATCAGGGTCGGGGACGTGGACATGCCCGTCTGCCTGGTGGGGGATGCCGCCTACCCACTGCAGCCGTGGCTCATGAAGCCCTACACGGGGCACCTCAATCCCTCCCGCCAGGCCTTCAATAACAGGCTGAGCAGGGCCCGCATCGTGGTGGAGGGGGCCTTCGGGCGACTGAAAGCCCGCTTTCGATGCCTCCTCACCCGTCTGGACCTGGCCGAGCACAACATCCCTCCCGTGGTGGCGGCATGTTGTGTGCTCCACAATTTGTGTGAGCGGAAGGGGGAGGCTTTCCTGCCAGCCTGGATGGCTGAGGCTGACCGCATGGCTGGACACTATGGTCAGCCCCGCACCGCCGCCGTCCGGGAAGCCCAGCGGGGGGCCATCCGGATCCGGGAAGCCCTGCGGGAGAGCTTCCAGGTGGAGGAGGAGGAGGACTGACCTCTCCCTGCATGCCCCACCGGGGCCTTCTTCCACCCTACCCCCCCCTTCCCCTTTCCCCTCCCTACCTACTGTCAAATAAAGACACCTGTTTTTCCAACAAAAACGTCTGTTTATTTCACAGAACTGGGGTGGGGGAGGGAGGAATGAAGGTGGGAGAAGGGAGGGGGAAACCTGGGACGAGGGAGCTGGAAGGGGAGGGGAGGGAAGGGAGGAAGGGAAAGGAAAGCTCAGGGGTGGGAGTCCGGCTGCCTCTCCCGTCTCGCCACACTGCGGGTCCGGGGGCGTCGGTGGGGAATGGTTGTGGAGGGGGGGGCAGAGAGGAAGCAGGAGCGGAAGCAGGAGGAGCAGGGGGAGCAGGGGGAGCAAGAGGGGGAGAAAGAGGGGGAGCAGGGGGAGCAAGAGGGGGAGCAAGAGGGGGAGCAGGGGGAGCAAGAGGGGGAGCAAGAGGGGGAGCAGGGGGAGGAGGAAACGGGAAGCGGTCCAGCAGGCTCTGGAGGTGGCCTCGCAGGGCACGGCCCTGCTCCTCCAGGGCCTCCAGACTCCTCTGGCGCAGCCTGAGGTCCTCCTGGACCCAGTGGTCCTGGAGACGGAGCTGTCGGTCCAGGAACCGGAGATGCCGCCTCTGGTAGTCCTCCTGGTTCCTGGCTGACCTGCTTGCCCGGGCGCGGACGGCTGCTGCAGGCGGTGTGGTGCGCCCTGCAGGCCCCGGTGCTGCAGCTGTGGTGCAAGAAGACCAGCGGTCAATGACCCCAGGGGCCCAGGTGTGTGAAACCCAGCTCCCCTCTGCAAGGCCAGGGCCCCTGCAGGATCCCCAGCTGCTGCTCCGTGGTGGGCAAGGCCCAGGCGCACGGTCCCGGGGCTCCCTCTCACCCCAGCCCCCCGTACACATAAGGGGAACACGAGGGTACTCACAGGTGGACGCCTCCCCGGCCTCTGATGATGCAGGCGAGCGGCTCTGTGGGGTGCCTCGGGGGTCCCGGGTCCTGGGAAGGCTGGCGGCAGGCTCCTGGCTCTCAGAGCCCTCTTCCTCCTCCTCGGTGTCCAGGAGCGGTCCCTCTGCCCCGGGGTCAATCACGTCCCGGGGGGCAGGGACGGCATGAGGCCCCAGGATGCGGTCCAGGGTATGGAAGTGGGGGCAGGCCTCCGGGTCAGCCCCTGGCAGGCAGGCCCGGGAGTAGGACTGCCGCAAGTCCTTAATTTTGCAGCGCACCTGCTCCCGGCTGCGCTGGTGGCCCCTGGCGGCCAGACTGGCAGCCATGCGTCCATAGACGGCCCTGGTGTTGGCCAGAGTGGCCACCAGGGAAACCTGGGAAGCCTTAGCCTCCCACTAGTTCGAACTAAAGGGCTACACAGCCCTTAGTTCGAACTAGCTAGTTCGAACTAGGCGTTAGTCCTCGTAAAATGAGGTTTACCTAGTTCGAACTAAGCGCTCCGTTAGTTCGAATTAAGTTCGAACTAACGGACCGCTAGTGTAGCGCCTAGGAAAGTTAGTTCGAACTAACGTCCGTTAGTTCGAACTAACTTTCTAGTGTAGACATACCCTGGGTTCCTGCAGTACATGGAGATCTTCCAGCTGCGGGTGGTGCTGGAGATCACCCACTTGGATACATGCAGCCCTGACAAGGTGGTGGGCGTCCTTGATGCCATGAACATCCTCCTCTCAGACGATGACGCCCCTTTCATCTCCATCCTGGCTGTTGACTCCAGCATCATTGTCGACTGCGTGGAAAGCTCCAAGTATATGAGAGGTATGGCCAACAACGGCTACGAGTTCTTAAACCGCATCGTCACCCTGCCCTTCTCTGTCCCTCGGATGGACTGCGACACCAAGCGGAGGCTGATCAGGAATATCATCGCGCGCAAGGAGCAGCTAGAGGCAGAGGTCGGCTTCCGGCAGGATGGCAAGATGGAAGCCAGCTCTGACTTCCTCAACATCTCTCGCTACCATTCGGCCAACCACGATGCCCAGAATCCAGTTGCAGAGGACAGCCAGATACCTCTCATGGTTGGAACCCCAGCGCTGGGAACCGGCAGCTGCGGGAAAGGTATCCGAGCCAAAGACCTCATTCAAGATGCTTTCGACTACCTCCTGGATGACGCCTTGAAGGAATTCATGACAGACAACGTGGTGCAGATGCGGCGCATCGTGAACACCGTCACCATCACCATCAGGCTGCTGGCAAGTAACATCCCCAAGGATGAAGTGTGTCCGAAGAAGGTGGTGGAATGGGTGCTCCTTGCCAACCAGTGGCCGTGCCGTCTGAGCTGGCTCTTGCAGTGCATCGAGGATGAGGAGCAGAGGAGTCGAATGGGCAGCTGCCACGGAAGCCCGCTCCGCCCCGACATGTCTCTGTGGGAGGTCTACGAGAAGTACATGGAAGAGCTGGACATACTGAAAGGCCAGATGGAAAAGCTGCTGGAACTGGACCAGGATCCCGAGCTGTTCCACACTTTCCTGTGTGGCAGGTTTCGGGTGGAGGAGGCCCTCTTCTACCTCCCCTTCACGGTCAATTTGGACCCATCCCTGAAAAGACAGATGGAGCTGCAACGTGGCAGCCACAGACTGAAACGGACAAAGAAATTCGACAAGCTCAGCGCCTGCACTCTGCTGGGTATGACGGTGGAGGATGTCTGCCGAGAGGTGGGTCACCCTTGGGTTTCCTTCCTTCGAGCAGGGCCAGCTGTCGATAGAATGTCCATGCCTCTTCATCGCAAGAAGCATGTCATTCATGTGACAGCAGCTGCCCACAGATGATGGCTACAGGCAGAGCCATCTTTGCAAATCGTGGGGCCCTGAATAATTGAGGGCCCTTCTGCAGGATTGCCTGGGCCTTTTCCCCTCATGCAGCTTCTGCTGGAGGTCTGGTCGTTCCTACTACCTCCCTACCCCAAGCAGGGCTCAGGAACTAGAGCAGAGTTGCAGATCCTCTCTGCTTGCTAGCTTGCTGCTGCTGCTGATTTGAACCCCGTAGCAGATTTGAACCTAGGCCCTCTAGGAGTGTGTCTAAACTACATGGCTCCGTCGACGGAGCCATGTAGATGAGGCTGATTGGCAGAGGGAAATGAAGCTGCGATTTAAATAATCGTGGCTTCATTTAAATTTAAATGGCTGCCGCGCTCTGCCGACCAGCTGATGATCAGCTGTTTGTCGGCAGATCGGGGCAGTCTGGACGCTTCCCCGTCGACGTGAAAGCCCTTTGTCGACCTCCCCGGTAAACCTCATCCCACGAGGCATCAGGGGGAGGTCGACAAAGGGCTTTCATGTCGACGGGAGCGTCCACACTGCCCCGATCTGCCGACAAACAGCTGATCATCAGCTGGTCGGCAGAGCGCGGCAGCCATTTAAATTTAAATGAAGCGGCGATTATTTAAATCGCGGCTTCATTTCCCTCTGCCGCTCAGCCTCATCTACATGGCTCCATCGATGGAGCCATGTAGTTTAGACACACCCCTAGAGGCCTCGACAGCTGGAGCCATGAAGGCAGCTGGCTCCCAGCTTAGGATGTAGAGCTCCCTTGTTCTTATCTCTGGCTGTAAGAGGTCCAATTGCCACACGAAGGGACAGTGAACCACACACACTAGGTGTGTGGATTACACTGCCAGCTGAGAGGAGCACGTGGGGGAGGGCGAAGGGAAAAGCCCTGCAGCAGACAGGACAGAGCGTCCCCAGAGACGAACCGGCAGAGGCATATCCTCAGACATACAAGAACACATGGCTGCTGCATTGGGGAACTCAAAAATTTGGTGCCCAAATTTTCCGGTGCCCTATGCAGCTACATATTTCCCATGGGCCTAGGGACAGCCCTGACTACGGGCCCCAGAGCTGGGAGAAAACTGTCCCACATAACTGGTGCATAACTGGAGGGAGAGGAGCGAGAACTAGTGGGGGTAGGATGTTGAGGGGAACAGGCGGTGTGGGATGGGGGCTTTCGGGGAAGGCACAGTGTGGGTTTGAGGCCTCAGGAGTTGGGGGGGCACATGAGGGGGAATGGGCAGAGTGAGGATGAGGGGGAAAGGGTGATGTAGGGGGCAAGGCCACAGTCCGGGCTCTGCTAGTTCCCCCACTTTCTGCTGCTCCTGACTCTTGGTTTGCACAAAACATTTCTTCTTGGATCAACTCGGTTCCTTGGAGCTCTTTCCTCCAACCCCGAAGCCATTGGCTGGCTCTCCCCGGGTTCATCCTTTACGCTCTGAAGTGACTTGGGTCGGTTTTAAGACTGGGAGACCCATAGCTGTCTGTTATGCACTCCAGAGAGAAGAGAGGCAAAAACATAAATACTCTTGCTGGAGGCCTGCAGCGTAATACCCCTTATCCAGAATAACACACAAGAACCCTGAGGCTATGTCTACACTGCTAGCTTTTGCCTGCAGAGAGCATGCTAATGAGTGCCAAGAAGTTGCTAACGAGTGCTTCATTAGCATACTCTCTGCCTGCAAAAGCCCGCAGTGTAGATATAGCCTTAGGTCGAGAGGCCCAACTCCACCCCCGTCAGGCTGACTGCATGCTTCCCTCCAGCCTACAAGCAGGGTCAGGAAACCTTCCCTCTTCATTTCAACACACCCCTCCAGTGGTCCCTGCATTGCTAGCTTTTGCCTGCAGAGAGCATGCTATTTCCCCTGCCGTGCCAACTTGCTCAGCGGTGCCCCTAACAGAATCCAAGCACACGGCAGTGGGGTGTGCCGGGTACCATACCTGGCCCCACAGCCGGCCGGCCCGCCTTGTTTGCTAGAATCTGAGCAAGCCCAGACAGGTTCCTCTCGGGAGCTATAGCGGACCCTTCCTAAAAACGTGTTTGGCGACATGTTCAGTAGATGCACGGCACTAACGGGTGCTCCCACTTCTCTTCCAGATGGACACAATCGGCTTGAAGGAGGAAAACGTCCCGCTGTACAAACAGAGGCTCAGGGACCATAATCTCAACGGGCGCGCGCTGGTCTACAGTGACAACACTGAAATCAAAGAGGCCCTGCACATGAGTCTTGGCGAATGGACCCTCTTTAGCATCCATTTCCTTGGAGTGTTTCCCCCGGCGAATTTGGCCTCTTCTGTGGTGTCCCCCGTCCCGTTCCACGTGAGGCCAGAGGCTCTGAAGAACATGGTTGCCTTAAGAGAGACTGTGGCGAGAGGGAGCAAGCTCTCTCTGAACAGCTCCAGGGAAGATCTTTGGGAAAAGAGATAACTCTGAATCCTGAACACAGAGGTGAAAGTGCCCTGGTGCGCAGCTCCAGCAAGAACTGCAAAGACCTGGGCTGCAACAGGACAGTACCTGTGAGAAACTGTAAAGTTAATTTCACGGCCGCCTGTACAAAACCAGAAGCAAGATCGGGGCTTTCGCCCACAGTGTACCTCCCTGCGTCTCCAGTGACATCGCACGGATGAATCATAGAATCCTAGAGTTGGAAAAGACCTCAGGAGTCATCAAGTCCAGCCCCCTGCCCAAGGCAGGACCAATCCCAACTCAATCATCCCAGCCAGGGCTTTGTCAAACGGAGACTTAAACACCTCTAGGGATGGAGATTCCACCACCTCCCTAGGGAACCCAGCCCAGTGCTTCACCACCCTCCTAGGGAAATAGTTTTTCTTAATATCCAACCTAGACCTCCCCCGCTGTAACCTGAGACCACTGTTCCGTGTTCTGCCATCCCTCACTACTGAGAACAGCCTCTCTCCATCCTCTTTGGAACCTCCCTTCAGGAAGTTGAAGGCTGCTATCAAATCCCCCCTCACTCTTTGCTTCTGCAGGCTAAACAAACCCAAATCCCCCAGTTTCTCCTCATAGGTCATGTGCTCCATACCCCGAATCATTTTGGTCAAGCTCCCCTGGACCCCCTCCAATGCGTCCCCATCCTTCCTGTAGTTGGGGGCCCAGAAGTGGACACAATACTCCAGATGTGGCCTCACCAGAGCCGAATAAAGGGGAATAATCACTTCTCTGGATCTGCAGGCAATGCTCCTCCTAATGCCCCCTAATATGCCATTAGCCTTCTTGGCTACAAGGCCACCCTGTTGACTCATCTCCGGCTTCTCATCCACTGGAATCCCCAGGTCCTTTTCTGCTGAACTGCTGCTTAGCCAGTCGGTCCCCAGCCTGTAACAATGCTTGAAGCAATCAGATGACAAGAGAAGAATTAAGGATCCGGGGGGGGGGGGAGGGGGGGACTGTACTGGGTCTGAGGGATTTGGGGCACATTCATGTCAACGGGGCTGGTGACAGACGTTGTCGGGCCCTGGGTAATGTATGGGAGGGGGTCGGCTCAAGACCCCCTCAAAGGGGCAAGGCTCTAGACCCCCTCAAAGGGGCAAAGCTAAAGGTAGGAGGGGCAAGGCGAGGGCCATTCAGGCCTTAGCGCCACCCACCTTGCACCAGACAGAGCTCTAGGATTGATTTCATTTGCCCGGGTCTCTGGCAGTGGCGGCTGCCATAATAGTCGATACAGTGACCCAGAGGCCTGGACCCTTTTAAATCATCAGCTCCCGAGACAACTGCCCCCTTTGCCTCTCCCCCTCCCCATCCGTGGCCCCTGTCTGTGGGGCTTCAGACCCTGGTGGTCAAAGTATTTTGGTCTGGTTAGTACAGCAGGGGACAGGGAGTTGGGACATACGGGTCCTATTCCTAGCGCTGCCACTGGCTTGCTGTGTTTTTGAACAAGCTGCTCCTCCTTTTTGGGACTCAGTTGCCTCTGTAGTAAGTTGCGGGTTGGTAACATAAAATCAGCAGGCCCGAATAAAGGCCGGTAACATAAAAACAGCAACAGGCCTGAAATCTAGGAAGCAAGACTTTGGCTCAGTGGAACCGCAGGCAGGAAAGAGAAATAGTATAAGCCAGATCAAGCATAAAGGTCCAGGCACAGGTACCAAGCACATTTATAGAATCCTAGGGCTGGAAGAGACCTCAGGAGTCAACAAAAAATCCTCATTAAAAAAAAATTGTTTGGTGTTCCTCGGTCTTAAAAAGTTTAAGAAACACTCGTCTAGACAGTACTGGGTCCTGCCATGAGGGCAGGGGACTGGACTCGACCTCTCGAGGTCCCTTCCTGCCGGCTACATGTGGCAATGAAACGGTAACTCGAACTAAGTCCTTAGTTCGAATTAACTGTTACATCTCATTCTATAGCCGCGCGGCAGTTACTTCGGGCTAGTGGAATTTCAAAATGGCGACAGGACGGGAACATGCAAATAAAGCCTGGGCTATTTAAATCCCGGGCTTCATTTACAACTCCGGTCGCCTGCTTTGCCTACCTAGCTCAAATTAACGAGCTAATGTAGACATACCCTTATTGACTAATTGAGTAGTCGATGGAAATTCCACCAACTACTGGATTAGCTGATTAAGCGCAATTTAACATCCCTCGGTTGAGCTACCACATATGTTTTAGAAAGACATCCAATCTTTATGGCTTGTGTGTAGTTCAACGCATTAAATTCCAAGCAGGTTGCTGAAGTTTCTTTTTTTCATCATGATTGGCAATTTGACCAGCCTTATACAGTAATGGATCTTTACCATTCCTCTGATTTCTTTTGTTCCTGATATATTTAAACATTTCCTAATTATCCTTTATGTTACTGGTTATAGATTTTTCCCCCCAATTTTAGCTTCTCCTATCAACTGTTTGCTTTTTCATAACTCGCATCCTCCCTTTTTTCCCATTTGCTTTATATTTTTTTCTTGTGGTGTTTATGACAAAAACTAAAACATAGGACATAAACTTTGAGTGCTATTTATAGTACTTTAGGTTGGTTTAATGGAAAAATGGGTTGATACAGAGTAAATTGGAGTTCAAAATAACCCTTTCTCGGGCAATTTTTCTCTCGAAAGCCTCACCTTTTTCAGCCTCCTTCCACTAACTTCTGATTTTAAATGTCTGGATTGTTAGACATGTGCTCAGGAAACCTTACCTGTCACTAAACATAGATTTTGTTTGTGTTAATTATAGATTTGAATGGAGCTAGTTAATCCCTGTTGTAAGATTCCAGTGGAGCCAAGGAAAGTAAACAAGTAACTAATTTGGGTCAATCTTTCTACTTGACAGTCCCTAGGAATCTACCGTTTCAACATTTCCTGGGAACAGAAACACAAGTTAGAACAGTGATAGAAATGTAGCCGTGTTAGTCTGGTGTAGCTGAAACGAAATACAGGACTATGTAGCACTTTAAAGACTAACAAGATGGTTTATTAGATGATGAGCTTTCGTGGGCCAGACCCACTTCCTCAGATCAAATAGTGGATCTGAGGAAGTGGGTCTGGCCCACGAAAGCTCATCATCTAATAAATCATCTTGTTAGTCTTTAAAGTGCTACACAGTCCTGTATTTTGTTACAAATTAAAACACTCATTAATTTTGGCTTCATTCAGCTTTCCCTTGGAACAAATTAAAAACATAGTTGATAAGTGGCAAAGTTGGTGCATGGGAGTGAAGGACACGTTAGCTCATTATGCCTACACAGGGGGATGTCACACTGGTCTGACCAGTTCCAAGGACAGTTGGGCTGCCATAGAAAGGGATGCAGAGCTGCTCTTCAGGAGCTCCATGGATTAGACCTATACTGCTGTTGAAGGAATTGGGGCTCTCAAATAAAAGAAGTCCCTTGCCTTAGAATCATAGAATCCCAGGGCTGGAAGAGACCTCAGGAGTCATCGAGTGCAGCCCCCTGCCCAAAAGCAGGACCAATCCCAACTCAATCATCCCAACCAGGTCTGTGTCAAACCAGGACTTAAAAACCTCTAGGGATGGAGATTCCACCATCTCCCTAGTTAGCCCATTCCAGTGCTTCCCCATTCTCTTAGGGAAAGAGTTTTTCCTAATATCCAACCTACACCTCCCCCACTGCACCTTGAGACCATCACTCCTCGTTCTGCCATCGTCACCACTGTGAACAGCCTCTCTCCATCCTCTTTGGAACCTCCCTTCAGATAGTTAAAGGCTGCTATCAAATCCCCCGTCATTCTTCTGCAGACTAAACAAGCCCAACTCCCTCAGCCTCTCCTAAGTCATGTGCTCCAGCCTCCTAATAATTTTTGTTGCCCTCCACTGGACCCTCTCCAATGCGTCCACATCCTTCCTGTAGTGGGGGGCCCAGAACTGGACACAATACTCCAGACGTGGCCTCACCACATCCCAATAAAGGGGAATAATCACTTCCCTAGATCTGCTGGCAATGTTCCTCCTAATGCACCCTAATATGCCATTAGCCTTCTTGGCTACAAGGGCACACTGTTGACTCATATCCAGCTTCTCATCCACTGTAACCCCCAGGTCCTTTTCTGCAGAACTGCTACTTAGCCAGTCGGTCCCAGCCTATAACAATTCTTGGGATTCTTCCATTCAAGTGCAGGACTCTGCACTTGTCCTTGTTGAACCTCATCAGATTTCTTTTGGCCCAATCCTCCAATATGTCTTGGACACTCTGCACCATATACCCTACCGTCCAATGTATCTACCTTTCCCCCTAGCTTAGTGACATAGGCAAACTTGCTGAGGGTGCAATCCATCCCCTCATCCAGTCATTAATAAAGATGTTGAACAAAACCGACCGTAGAACCGGTCTTTGAGGTACTCTGCTTGAAACTGACCGCCAGTCCGACATCGAGCTGTTGATCACTACCCATTGAGCCCAACAGTCTAGCCCAATTTCTATCCATCTTACAGTCCATTAATTCAATCCATACTTCCTTAACTTGCTGGTAAGAATAAGTCCAGGTATATCACATCCACTGAATTCCCCATGTCCACAGAGCCAGTTACCTCGTCATAGAAAGCAATCAGGTTCGTCAAGCATGACTTGCCCTTGGTGAATCCATGCTGACTGCTCCTGATCCCTTTCCTTATTCTAAGTGCTTCAAAATGGATTCCTTGAGGATCCCCTCCATGATTTTTCCGGGGAGTGAGGTGAGGCTGACCGGTCTGTAGTTCTGTGGATTGTCCTAAGGAACATCTTGGTACCATTTACCTCCCACAAATAAAGTACATACCGACCTATGTTCAGGACCAGGTCAAAGTTGACAGCATAACAGATAGTAAGTTGACAGTATGAAGACTAGGAAGTAAGCCCCCTTCTGCAAGGTAAGGGACGGTAACCAGGTAACAGGGGGTAGCAACCTGATACATCAGGAATGTATAAAAGTTCACCTCAAATGGTGTTCACCAGCTGACTGTGTGGGGGCACTGGATGGTGCTCAGTGGGTGTTAGGACATTGCCACGGCTTCCATAAAGTGTAGCGGCGCAGCGCTGAGTCTGTTCGCTGGCAACTATTATTGCATGTTGTTACGCAAAAAATCTGCTTGGGCGATTTCGAATCTTATCTGGTTTGTGGTCTCTGGGGACTCTGGGCACGGAGACCACATCCAGCGATAGTGACTCGGCTCTGCAACTTTAGCGAAGAGCCAGGTGGCTTGTACCTCATGCAGTAGAGAAGGCTCCAGACTTACAAACCAGGTAACAGAACTTTTGCGTTCTCCTCCAGCAGCAGGCGCTCCGACACAGCTGGACTGAGTACAACACCTGCAAATAACCCAGTTAGTTAATGCAAGCATAAAGAGAGGCAGCCTGGCCAGATGCAACCATTCATTAACTTCCAGGCCAGAGAGGGCCATTGTGATCTTCAGTCTAGCCTGGCATCCTATGAGGTGCACACAGGCCCTTCTCTTCCACTTGTTTAAACAGAGGCACCCTGGGGCACCTTAAAGACTAACACGTGTATTTGGGCATCCGCTTCCAGGGGTAAAAAACACTTGGACCTGCTTTTCCTCCGCAACAGCTGATGCCCAAATAAATCTTCAAGGTGCCACAGGACTCCTTGTTAGTAATGACTGTTGGGGTTGCCCCTCTAAGGCTATGTCTACACTGCAGGCTTTTTGCACAAGAACAGCTGTTCTTGCGCAAAAACTTGCAGAGTGTCTACACTGCGTGCGTGTTTTTGCACAAGTATTACAGTACAGCATCAGCAAACAGGGCTTCTTCCGGAAGAGTTATTCCTCTCCCCACGAGGAATAAGCCCTCTTGCACAAGAGCTCTTCCAGAAGGCGGCAGTGTAGACAGGCAACATGAATTTCTTGCGCAAAAAACCCGAACGGCTAAAATGGCCATCAGAGCTTTCTTGTGCAAGAGAGTGTCGACACTGCCATGGATGCTCTTGTGCAAAAGCACATCTCTTCTGCAAAAGCACATGGCAGTGTGGACGCGCTCGTATGGAAGACCTTTTGCACAAGAACTCTTCTGCAAAACAGTTCTTGTGCAAGAAGCCTGCAGTGTAGACAGAGCCCACGAGTTTCAGAGGGGTAGCTGAGTGAGTCTGTAACAGGAAAAACTTAAAACACAACATATAGTCACCTTAAAGATTAACAAACCGTGTCGATGGGATCATGAGCTTTCCTGGGCATAGCCCACTTCTTCAGACGACTGGAGTGTTGTATGTCCAGAACCAAAATGAACAGGGGAGGAAAAAATGGGAGGGACGAAAAAAGGAGGCAGGGGGTATGTAAATATCACAGGGAAAACCCAGCTGGTATGTAACAGGCACCACTGATAAGAGTTGTTTGGAATTTCCCAGGAACCGATCGGGGTTTCTTAGGAACAAGTTTAAAAAGGGGTGAGAATCGGGGTGAACTGGGTGGATGCCTGGGTGAGGGTTGGGTCGAACAACGCAGGGAGGGAAAAGCAGGAGCGTGGGGCGTGGGGGCAGGTGAGCGCTGCGGTGAAAGCCACGTGCGCAGGCCGGGCCGGGCCCCTCTCTCCTCCAGCTGACTTGCAACTTCCACTGCCGGCCCACGTGGCCCTCGAAGGGCGGAGCTTCCCCTTTCCTGCGCCCGCCCCTGGGGCCCTCCAGCCAATGGGAAGCGAGGGCTAATGTTGCTGGTGTTTCAACATTCGGAGCCGGCTGGCACAGCTGCTGCCGCGGGCCCGGGAGCTGCGAGCAGGCGGGAGGCGGAGGTGAGGGGCGGGGGGCGGTGACTCCTGGCCCCCCAGCGCAGGGGGGTCCAGGTCCGGGTCCGTCCGGGGTTACCAGGCCGCGCACTCCCCTCGCTCTTGGAGGCGACGCTGGTGCCAGTGTCTGCTTCAATGCGACCCTACAATAACAAGCCCCAATCGGCCGAGTCGCTGCTTGTTTCACCTCGTGTCCCCCTGCGCTGCAGAAATCCCGCCTCTGCTGGGCCAGCCCCGAGACACGGGGTTGCCCCTGGATTGTAAGCAAGCTGCCCTCTTCTCCCCCATGCTCCCCATTCCCTGAATATCAGTCCTGCCCCCGCAGCCTGCACAAATCTTCATCCTTTAGGACCAAATAGGAAGGGGAGGGGGCGAGGGATTATTTTCTTTATTCCCACCCCCCCAGCGGAAGGAGCTGTTCTCTGTGTCTGTGTTTACAAACCAAGGAACGTGTTTCTCCCTGCTTTGGGTTGGGGTTTTTTTTTTGCCTGTTTCTTGACAAGATTGATTGAAATGTTGGTCTGACTAGAGTAGTCCCCAAGTTTAGCGCCCTGCCCTGAAGCAGGACGAAGTCAACCAAGACCTACGGGTTTGTCTAACCCTGTCTAATTCTTTCTTCCCACCCATGCTTCCCCAGAAGGGATCAGACAGGCTGTACACAGCGGGTGTTTAAGTCTCAGCTTGACAAAGCCCTGGCCGGGTTGATTTAGTTGGGATTGGTCCTGCCTAGAGCAGGGGGCTGGATTTGATGACCTTCTGAGGTCTCTTCCAGCTCTATGATTCTATGATTCCCTCCCCTTTCCTTCACCATCATTAATATCCTTTTGCAGTGAGTTCCAGAGGTTGATTATACACTTCAAAATACGTCCGTTTTAACTAGAGCTGGAAGGAAGTTTTCTGAGGGGATGTTTTTCCATTGGAAAATGCTGATTTTAGTGACCTTTTGTTTGGAAGGGGAAAACTCCACCATTTCAGAACATTAAAATGTAGTTTTCCATTCCTGAAATGACTCTTTGTTTGGTCTCTTTAAAGTTTATCTTCCGTAATCCACCGTACTACATTTAAAAAAAGTCAAAATCTAAACAAAACGTGAATTTATTTGCAGAACTGTGTGTGATCAGGAAAAAAAAGTCAAAATCCTGGAATTTCTAGTCCCAATTCAACCCTACTTTTAGCCACCTTGGTGCCAGGGATGTAAAATCTCATTTAATTAGCTAACCAGTTAAACAATATGTTGAACCAGTTAACCGATTAAATGGGACACGTAGGACGTGTTAAAGATGGGCTTGGAGCAGCCCACACACCTACCCCCTTGGCACACTGCTGTGACTGCTGAGCAACCCTACCCGTGGCGTGCCAGAGTGCCCTCTGCCTATGGCTGGTGGAGGG